>NW_027365761.1:0-94750 GCF_046119375.1 Phyllobates terribilis | reverse complement strand
AAGGTGCAATTCTGAAATTTTTTGCTTTTTCCTGCTAATCTAGCATGATAAAGAAGATTCAAAGAGAGTGAGATGCCAGCTCCTTTCATTCAGTCAGTAGCTCAAACATTTCTGGACGTTTTTCATGAAATATTAAATGCACAAACAGTAATATCTCCACATTGCAAGGTGCAATTCTGAAATTTTTTGCTTTTTCCTGCTAATCCTAGCATGATAAAGAAGATTCAAAGAGAGTGAGATGCCAGCTCCTTTCATTCAGTCAGTAGCTTCAAACATTTCTGGACGTTTTTCAATGGCAAAAATCAATGAATATTGTAAATGCACAAACAGTAATATCTCCACATTGCAAGGTGCAATTCTGAAATTTTTTGCTTTTTCCTGCTAATCCTAGCATGATAAAGAAGATTCAAAGAGAGTGAGATGCCAGCTCCTTTCATTCAGTCAGTAGCTTCAAACATTTCTGGACATTTTTCAATGGCAAAAATCAATGAATATTGTAAATGCACAAACAGTAATATCTCCACATTGCAAGGTGCAATTCTGAAATTTTTTGCTTTTTCCTGCTAATCCTAGCATGATAAAGAAGATTCAAAGAGAGTGAGATGCCAGCTCCCTTTCATTCAGTCAGTAGCTTCAAACATTTCTGGACGTTTTTCAATGGCAAAAATCAATGAATATTGTAAATGCACAAACAGTAATATCTCCACATTGCAAGGTGCAATTCTGAAATTTTTTGCTTTTTCCTGCTAATCCTAGCATGATAAAGAAGATTCAAAGAGAGTGAGATGCCAGCTCCTTTCATTCAGTCAGTAGCTTCAAACATTTCTGGTATACGTTTTTCAATGGCAAAAATCAATGAATATTGTAAATGCACAAACAGTAATATCTCCACATTGCAAGGTGCAATTCTGAAATTTTTTGCTTTTTCCTGCTAATCCTAGCATGATAAAGAAGATTCAAAGAGAGTGAGATGCCAGCTCCTTTCATTCAGTCAGTAGCTTCAAACATTTCTGGACGTTTTTCAATGGCAAAAATCAATGAATATTGTAAATGCACAAACAGTAATATCTCCACATTGCAAGGTGCAATTCTGAAATTTTTTGCTTTTTCCTGCTAATCCTAGCATGATAAAGAAGATTCAAAGAGAGTGAGATGCCAGCTCCTTTCATTCAGTCAGTAGCTTCAAACATTTCTGGACGTTTTTCAATGGCAAAAATCAATGAATATTGTAAATGCACAAACAGTAATATCTCCACATTGCAAGGTGCAATTCTGAAATTTTTTGCTTTTTCCTGCTAATCCTAGCATGATAAAGAAGATTCAAAGAGAGTGAGATGCCAGCTCCTTTCATTCAGTCAGTAGCTTCAAACATTTCTGGACGTTTTTCAATGGCAAAAATCAATGAATATTGTAAATGCACAAACAGTAATATCTCCACATTGCAAGGTGCAATTCTGAAATTTTTTGCTTTTTCCTGCTAATCCTAGCATGATAAAGAAGATTCAAAGAGAGTGAGATGCCAGCTCCTTTCATTCAGTCAGTAGCTTCAAACATTTCTGGACGTTTTTCAATGGCAAAAATCAATGAATATTGTAAATGCACAAACAGTAATATCTCCACATTGCAAGGTGCAATTCTGAAATTTTTTGCTTTTTCCTGCTAATCCTAGCATGATAAAGAAGATTCAAAGAGAGTGAGATGCCAGCTCCTTTCATTCAGTCAGTAGCTTCAAACATTTCTGGTATATGAATAACATGATGTTTTTCAATGGCAAAAATCAATGAATATTGTAAATGCACAAACAGTAATATCTCCACATTGCAAGGTGCAATTCTGAAATTTTTTGCTTTTTCCTGCTAATCCTAGCATGATAAAGAAGATTCAAAGAGAGTGAGATGCCAGCTCCTTTCATTCAGTCAGTAGCTTCAAACTTTTCTGGACGTTTTTCAATGGCAAAAATCAATGAATATTGTAAATGCACAATCAGTTATATTTCCACATTGCAAGGTGCAATTCTGAAATTTTTTGCTTTTTCCTGCTAATCCTAGCATGATAAAGATGATTCAAAGAGATTGAGATGCCAGCTCCTTTCATTCAGTCAGTAGCTTCAAACATTTCTGGACGTTTTTCAATGGCAAAAATCAATGAATATTGTAAATGCACAATCAGTAATATCTCCACATTGCAAGGTGCAATTCTGAACTTTTTTGCTTTTTCCTGCTAATCCTAGCATGATAAAGAAGATTCAAAGAGAGTGAGATGCCAGCTCCTTTCATTCAGTCAGTAGCTTCAAACATTTCTGGACGTTTTTCAATGGCAAAAATCAATGAATATTGTAAATGCACAAACAGTAATATCTCCACATTGCAAGGTGCAATTCTGAAATTTTTTGCTTTTTCCTGCTAATCCTAGCATGATAAAAAAGATTCAAAGAGAGTGAGATGCCAGCTCCTTTCATTCAGTCAGTAGCTTCAAACATTTCTGGACATTTTTCAATGGCAAAAATCAATGAATATTGTAAATGCACAAACAGTAATATCTCCACATTGCAAGGTGCAATTCTGAAATTTTTTGCTTTTTCCTGCTAATCCTAGCATGATAAAGAAGATTCAAAGAGAGTGAGATGCCAGCTCCTTTCATTCAGTCAGTAGCTTCAAACATTTCTGGATGTTTTTCAATGGCAAAAATCAATGAATATTGTAAATGCACAAACAGTAATATCTCCACATTGCAAGGTGCAATTCTGAAATTTTTTGCTTTTTCCTGCTAATCCTAGCATGATAAAGATGATTCAAAGAGAGTGAGATGCCAGCTTCTTTCATTCAGTCAGTAGCTTCAAACATTTCTGGTATATGAATAACATGATGTTTTTCAATGGCAAAAATCAATGAATATTGTAAATGCACAAACAGTAATATCTCCACATTGCAAGGTGCAATTCTGAAATTTTTTGCTTTTTCCTGCTAATCCTAGCATGATAAAGAAGATTCAAAGAGAGTGAGATGCCAGCTCCTTTCATTCAGTCAGTAGCTTCAAACATTTCTGGACTTTTTCAATGGCAAAAATCAATGAATATTGTAAATGCACAAACAGTAATATCTCCACATTGCAAGGTGCAATTCTGAAATTTTTTGCTTTTTCCTGCTAATCCTAGCATGATAAAGAAGATTCAAAGAGAGTGAGATGCCAGCTCCTTTCATTCAGTCAGTAGCTTCAAACATTTCTGGACGTTTTTCAATGGCAAAAATCAATGAATATTGTAAATGCACAAACAGTAATATCTCCACATTGCAAGGTGCAATTCTGAAATTTTTTGCTTTTTCCTGCTAATCCTAGCATGATAAAGAAGATTCAAAGAGAGTGAGATGCCAGCTCCTTTCATTCAATCAGTAGCTTCAAACATTTCTGGACGTTTTTCAATGGCAAAAATCAATGAATATTGTAAATGCACAAACAGTAATATCTCCACATTGCAAGGTGCAATTCTGAAATTTTTTGCTTTTTCCTGCTAATCCTAGCATGATAAAGAAGATTCAAAGAGAGTGAGATGCCAGCTCCTTTCATTCAGTCAGTAGCTTCAAACATTTCTGGTATATGAATAACATGATGTATTTCAATGGCAAAAATCAATGAACATTGTAAATGCACAAACAGTAATATCTCCACATTGCAAGGTGCAATTCTGAAATTTTTTGCTTTTTCCTGCTAATCCTAGCATGATAAAGAAGATTCAAAGAGAGTGAGATGCCAGCTCCTTTCATTCAGTCAGTAGCTTCAAACATTTCTGGACGTTTTTCAATGGCAAAAATCAATGAATATTGTAAATGCACAAACAGTAATATCTCCACATTGCAAGGTGCAATTCTGAAATTTTTTGCTTTTTCCTGCTAATCCTAGCATGATAAAGAAGATTCAAAGAGAGTGAGATGCCAGCTCCTTTCATTCAGTCAGTAGCTTCAAACATTTCTGGACGTTTTTCAATGGCAAAAATCAATGAATATTGTAAATGCACAAACAGTAATATCTCCACATTGCAAGGTGCAATTCTGAAATTTTTTGCTTTTTCCTGCTAATCCTAGCATGATAAAGAAGATTCAAAGAGAGTGAGATGCCAGCTCCTTTCATTCAGTCAGTAGCTTCAAACATTTCTGGTATATGAATAACATGATGTTTTTCAATGGCAAAAATCAATGAATATTGTAAATGCACAAACAGTAATATCTCCACATTGCAAGGTGCAATTCTGAAATTTTTTGCTTTTTCCTGCTAATCCTAGCATGATAAAGAAGATTCAAAGAGAGTGAGATGCCAGCTCCTTTCATTCAGTCAGTAGCTTCAAACATTTCTGGACGTTTTTCAATGGCAAAAATCAATGAATATTGTAAATGCACAAACAGTAATATCTCCACATTGCAAGGTGCAATTCTGAAATTTTTTGCTTTTTCCTGCTAATCCTAGCATGATAAAGAAGATTCAAAGAGAGTGAGATGCCAGCTCCTTTCATTCAGTCAGTAGCTTCAAACATTTCTGGACGTTTTTCAATGGCAAAAATCAATGAATATTGTAAATGCACAAACAGTAATATCTCCACATTGCAAGGTGCAATTCTGAAATTTTTTGCTTTTTCCTGCTAATCCTAGCATGATAAAGAAGATTCAAAGAGAGTGAGATGCCAGCTCCTTTCATTCAGTCAGTAGCTTCAAACATTTCTGGTATATGAATAACATGATGTTTTTCAATGGCAAAAATCAATGAATATTGTAAATGCACAAACAGTAAAATCTCCACATTGCAAGGTGCAATTCTGAAATTTTTTGCTTTTTCCTGCTAATCCTAGCATGATAAAGAAGATTCAAAGAGAGTGAGATGCCAGCTCCTTTCATTCAGTCAGTAGCTTCAAACATTTCTGGTATATGAATAACATGATGTTTTTCAATGGCAAAAATCAATGAATATTGTAAATGCACAAACAGTAATATCTCCACATTGCAAGGTGCAATTCTGAAATTTTTTGCTTTTTCCTGCTAATCCTAGCATGATAAAGAAGATTCAAAGAGAGTGAGATGCCAGCTCCTTTCATTCAATCAGTAGCTTCAAACATTTCTGGACGTTTTTCAATGGCAAAAATCAATGAATATTGTAAATGCACAAACAGTAATATCTCCACATTGCAAGGTGCAATTCTGAAATTTTTTGCTTTTTCCTGCTAATCCTAGCATGATAAAGAAGATTCAAAGAGAGTGAGATGCCAGCTCCTTTCATTCAGTCAGTAGCTTCAAACATTTCTGGTATATGAATAACATGATGTATTTCAATGGCAAAAATCAATGAACATTGTAAATGCACAAACAGTAATATCTCCACATTGCAAGGTGCAATTCTGAAATTTTTTGCTTTTTCCTGCTAATCCTAGCATGATAAAGAAGATTCAAAGAGAGTGAGATGCCAGCTCCTTTCATTCAGTCAGTAGCTTCAAACATTTCTGGACGTTTTTCAATGGCAAAAATCAATGAATATTGTAAATGCACAAACAGTAATATCTCCACATTGCAAGGTGCAATTCTGAAATTTTTTGCTTTTTCCTGCTAATCCTAGCATGATAAAGAAGATTCAAAGAGAGTGAGATGCCAGCTCCTTTCATTCAGTCAGTAGCTTCAAACATTTCTGGACGTTTTTCAATGGCAAAAATCAATGAATATTGTAAATGCACAAACAGTAATATCTCCACATTGCAAGGTGCAATTCTGAAATTTTTTGCTTTTTCCTGCTAATCCTAGCATGATAAAGAAGATTCAAAGAGAGTGAGATGCCAGCTCCTTTCATTCAGTCAGTAGCTTCAAACATTTCTGGTATATGAATAACATGATGTTTTTCAATGGCAAAAATCAATGAATATTGTAAATGCACAAACAGTAATATCTCCACATTGCAAGGTGCAATTCTGAAATTTTTTGCTTTTTCCTGCTAATCCTAGCATGATAAAGAAGATTCAAAGAGAGTGAGATGCCAGCTCCTTTCATTCAGTCAGTAGCTTCAAACATTTCTGGACGTTTTTCAATGGCAAAAATCAATGAATATTGTAAATGCACAAACAGTAATATCTCCACATTGCAAGGTGCAATTCTGAAATTTTTTGCTTTTTCCTGCTAATCCTAGCATGATAAAGAAGATTCAAAGAGAGTGAGATGCCAGCTCCTTTCATTCAGTCAGTAGCTTCAAACATTTCTGGACGTTTTTCAATGGCAAAAATCAATGAATATTGTAAATGCACAAACAGTAATATCTCCACATTGCAAGGTGCAATTCTGAAATTTTTTGCTTTTTCCTGCTAATCCTAGCATGATAAAGAAGATTCAAAGAGAGTGAGATGCCAGCTCCTTTCATTCAGTCAGTAGCTTCAAACATTTCTGGTATATGAATAACATGATGTTTTTCAATGGCAAAAATCAATGAATATTGTAAATGCACAAACAGTAAAATCTCCACATTGCAAGGTGCAATTCTGAAATTTTTTGCTTTTTCCTGCTAATCCTAGCATGATAAAGAAGATTCAAAGAGAGTGAGATGCCAGCTCCTTTCATTCAGTCAGTAGCTTCAAACATTTCTGGTATATGAATAACATGATGTTTTTCAATGGCAAAAATCAATGAATATTGTAAATGCACAAACAGTAATATCTCCACATTGCAAGGGGCAATTCTGAAATTTTTTGCTTTTTCCTGCTAACCCTAGCATGATAAAGAAGATTCAAAGAGAGTGAGATGCCAGCTCCTTTCATTCAGTCAGTATCTTCAAACATTTCTGGTATATGAATAACATGATGTTTTTCAATGGCAAAAATCAATGAATATTGTAAATGCACAAACAGTAATATCTCCACATTGTAAGGTGCAATTCTGAAATTTTTTGCTTTTTCCTGCTAATCCTAGCATGATAAAGAAGATTCAAAGAGAGTGAGATGCCAGCTCCTTTCATTCAGTCAGTAGCTTCAAACATTTCTCGACGTTTTTCAATGGCAAAAATCAATGAATATTGTAAATGCACAAACAGTAATATCTCCACATTGCAAGGTGCAATTCTGAAATTTTTTGCTTTTTCCTGCTAATCCTAGCATGATAAAGAAGATTCAAAGAGAGTGAGATGCCAGCTCCTTTCATTCAGTCAGTAGCTTCAAACATTTCTGGACGTTTTTCAATGGCAAAAATCAATGAATATTGTAAATGCACAAACAGTAATATCTCCACATTGCAAGGTGCAATTCTGAAATTTTTTGCTTTTTCCTGCTAATCCTAGCATGATAAAGAAGATTCAAAGAGAGTGAGATGCCAGCTCCTTTCATTCAGTCAGTAGCTTCAAACATTTCTGGACGTTTTTCAATGGCAAAAATCAATGAATATTGTAAATGCACAAACAGTAATATCTCCACATTGCAAGGTGCAATTCTGAAATTTTTTGCTTTTTCCTGCTAATCCTAGCATGATAAAGAAGATTCAAAGAGAGTGAGATGCCAGCTCCTTTCATTCAGTCAGTAGCTTCAAACATTTCTGATATATGAATAACATGATGTTTTTCAATGGCAAAAATCAATGAATATTGTAAATGCACAAACAGTAATATCTCCACATTGCAAGGGGCAATTCTGAAATTTTTTGCTTTTTCCTGCTAATCCTAGCATGATAAAGAAGATTCAAAGAGAGTGAGATGCCAGCTCCTTTCATTCAGTCAGTAGCTTCAAACATTTCTGGTATATGAATAACATGATGTTTTTCAATGGCAAAAATCAATGAATATTGTAAATGCACAAACAGTAATATCTCGACATTGCAAGGGGCAATTCTGAAATTTTTTGCTTTTTCCTGCTAATCCTAGCATGATAAAGAAGATTCAAAGAGAGTGAGATGCCAGCTCCTTTCATTCAGTCAGTAGCTTCAAACATTTCTGGTATATGAATAACATGATGTTTTTCAATGGCAAAAATCAATGAATATTGTAAATGCACAAACAGTAATATCTCCACATTGTAAGGTGCAATTCTGAAATTTGTTGCTTTTTCCTGCTAATCCTAGCATGATAAAGAAGATTCTAAGAGAGTGAGATGCCAGCTCCTTTCATTCAGTCAGTAGCTTCAAACATTTCTGGTATATGAATAACATGATGTTTTTCAATGGCAAAAATCAATGAATATTGTAAATGCACAAACAGTAATATCTCCACATTGCAAGGTGCAATTCTGAAATTTTTTGCTTTTTCCTGCTAATCCTAGCATGATAAAGAAGATTCAAAGAGAGTGAGATGCCAGCTCCTTTCATTCAGTCAGTAGCTTCAAACATTTCTGGACGTTTTTCAATGGCAAAAATCAATGAATATTGTAAATGCACAAACAGTAATATCTCCACATTGCAAGGTGCAATTCTGAAATTTTTTGCTTTTTCCTGCTAATCCTAGCATGATAAAGAAGATTCAAAGAGAGTGAGATGCCAGCTCCTTTCATTCAGTCAGTAGCTTCAAACATTTCTGGACGTTTTTCAATGGCAAAAATCAATGAATATTGTAAATGCACAAACAGTAATATCTCCACATTGCAAGGTGCAATTCTGAAATTTTTTGCTTTTTCCTGCTAATCCTAGCATGATAAAGAAGATTCAAAGAGAGTGAGATGCCAGCTCCTTTCATTCAGTCAGTATCTTCAAACATTTCTGGTATATGAATAACATGATGTTTTTCAATGGCAAAAATCAATGAATATTGTAAATGCACAAACAGTAATATCTCCACATTGCAAGGTGCAATTCTGAAATTTTTTGCTTTTTCCTGCTAATCCTAGCATGATAAAGAAGATTCAAAGAGAGTGAGATGCCAGCTCCTTTCATTCAGTCAGTAGCTTCAAACATTTCTGGTATATGAATAACATGATGTTTTTCAATGGCAAAAATCAATGAATATTGTAAATGCACAAACAGTAATATCTCCACATTGCAAGGGGCAATTCTGAAATTTTTTGCTTTTTCCTGCTAATCCTAGCATGATAAAGAAGATTCAAAGAGAGTGAGATGCCAGCTCCTTTCATTCAGTCAGTAGCTTCAAACATTTCTGGTATATGAATAACATGATGTTTTTCAATGGCAAAAATCAATGAATATTGTAAATGCACAAACAGTAATATCTCCACATTGTAAGGTGCAATTCTGAAATTTTTTGCTTTTTCCTGCTAATCCTAGCATGATAAAGAAGATTCAAAGAGAGTGAGATGCCAGCTCCTTTCATTCAGTCAGTAGCTTCAAACATTTCTGGTATATGAATAACATGATGTTTTTCAACGGCAAAAATCAATGAATATTGTAAATGCACAAACAGTAATATCTCCACATTGCAAGGTGCAATTCTGAAATTTTTTGCTTTTTCCTGCTAATCCTAGCATGATAAAGAAGGTTCAAAGAGAGTGAGATGCCAGCTCCTTTCATTCAGTCAGTAGCTTCAAACATTTCTGAACGTTTCTCAATGGCAAAAATCAATGAATATTGTAAATGCACAAACAGTAATATCTCCACATTGCAAGGTGCAATTCTGAATTTTTTTGCCTTTTCCTGCTAATCCTAGCATGCTAAAGAAGATTCAAAGAGAGTGAGATGCCAGCTCCTTTCATTCAGTCAGTAGCTTCAAACATTTCTGGACGTTTTTCAATGGCAAAAATCAATGAATATTGTAAATGCACAAACAGTAATATCTCCACATTGCAAGGTGCAATTCTGAAATTTTTTGCTTTTTCCTGCTAATCCTAGCATGATAAAGAAGATTCAAAGAGAGTGAGATGCCAGCTCCTTTCATTCAGTCAGTAGCTTCAAACATTTCTGGACGTTTTTCAATGGCAAAAATCAATGAATATTGTAAATGCACAAACAGTAATATCTCCACATTGCAAGGTGCAATTCTGAAATTTTTTGCTTTTTCCTGCTAATCCTAGCATGATAAAGAAGATTCAAAGAGAGTGAGATGCCAGCTTCTTTCATTCAGTCAGTAGCTTCAAACATTTTCAATGGCAAAAATCAATGAATATTGTAAAAGCACAAACAGTAATATCTCCACATTGCAAGGTGCAATTCTGAAATTTTTTGCTTTGTCCTGCTAATCCTAGCATGATAAAGAAGATTCAAAGAGAGTGAGATGCCAGCTCCTTTCATTCAGTCAGTAGCTTCAAACATTTCTGGTATATGAATAACATGATGTTTTTCAATGGCAAAAATCAATGAATATTGTAAATGCACAAACAGTAATATCTCCACATTGCAAGGTGCAATTCTGAAATTTTTTGCTTTTTCCTGCTAATCCTAGCATGATAAAGAAGATTCAAAGAGAGTGAGATGCCAGCTCCTTTCATTCAGTCAGTAGCTTCAAACATTTCTGGTATATGAATAACATGATGTTTTTCAATGGCAAAAATCAATGAATATTGTAAATGCACAAACAGTAATATCTCCACATTGCAAGGTGCAATTCTGAAATTTTTTGCTTTTTCCTGCTAATCCTAGCATGATAAATAAGATTCAAAGAGAGTGAGATGCCAGCTCCTTTCATTCAGTCAGTAGCTTCAAACATTTCTGGACGTTTTTCAATGGCAAAAATCAATGAATATTGTAAATGCACAAACAGTAATATCTCCACATTGCAAGGTGCAATTCTGAAATTTTTTGCTTTTTCCTGCTAATCCTAGCATGATAAAGAAGATTCAAAGAGAGTGAGATGCCAGCTCCTTTCATTCAGTCAGTAGCTTCAAACATTTCTGGACGTTTTTCAATGGCAAAAATCAATGAATATTGTAAATGCACAAACAGTAATATCTCCACATTGCAAGGTGCAATTCTGAAATGTTTTGCTTTTTCCTGCTAATCCTAGCATGATAAAGAAGATTCAAAGAGAGTGAGATGCCAGCTCCTTTCATTCAGTCAGTAGCTTCAAACATTTCTGGTATATGAATAACATGATGTTTTTCAATGGCAAAAATCAATGAATATTGTAAATGCACAAACAGTAATATCTCCACATTGCAAGGTGCAATTCTGAAATTTTTTGCTTTTTCCTGCTAATCCTAGCATGATAAAGAAGATTCAAAGAGAGTGAGATGCCAGCTCCTTTCATTCAGTCAGTAGCTTCAAACATTTCTCGACGTTTTTCAATGGCAAAAATCAATGAATATTGTAAATGCACAAACAGTAATATCTCCACATTGCAAGGTGCAATTCTGAAATTTTTTGCTTTTTCCTGCTAATCCTAGCATGATAAAGAAGATTCAAAGAGAGTGAGATGCCAGCTCCTTTCATTCAGTCAGTAGCTTCAAACATTTCTGGACGTTTTTCAATGGCAAAAATCAATGAATATTGTAAATGCACAAACAGTAATATCTCCACATTGCAAGGTGCAATTCTGAATTTTTTTGCTTTTTCCTGCTAATCCTAGCATGATAAAGAAGATTCAAAGAGAGTGAGATGGCAGCTCCTTTCATTCAGTCAGTAGCTTCAAACATTTCTGGACGTTTTTCAATGGCAAAAATCAATGAATATTGTAAATGCACAAACAGTAATATCTCCACATTGCAAGGTGCAATTCTGAAATTTTTTGCTTTTTCCTGCTAATCCTAGCATGATAAAGAAGATTCAAAGAGAGTGAGATGCCAGCTCCTTTCATTCAGTCAGTAGCTTCAAACATTTCTGGACGTTTTTCAATGGCAAAAATCAATGAATATTGTAAATGCACAAACAGTAATATCTCCACATTGCAAGGTGCAATTCTGAAATTTTTTGCTTTTTCCTGCTAATCCTAGCATGATAAAGAAGATTCAAAGAGAGTGAGATGCCAGCTCCATTCATTCAGTCAGTAGCTTCAAACATTTCTGGTATATGAATAACATGATATTTTTCAATGGCAAAAATCAATGAATATTGTAAATGCACAAACAGTAATATCTCCACATTGCAAGGTGCAATTCTGAAATTTTTTGCTTTTTCCTGCTAATCCTAGCATGATAAAGAAGATTCAAAGAGAGTGAGATGCCAGCTCCTTTCATTCAGTCAGTAGCTTCAAACATTTCTGGACGTTTTTCAATGGCAAAAATCAATGAATATTGTAAATGCACAAACAGTAATATCTCCACATTGCAAGGTGCAATTCTGAAATTTTTTGCTTTTTCCTGCTAATCCTAGCATGATAAAGAAGATTCAAAGAGAGTGAGATGCCAGCTCCTTTCATTCAGTCAGTAGCTTCAAACATTTCTGGATGTTTTTCAATGGCAAAAATCAATGAATATTGTAAAAGCACAAACAGTAATATCTCCACATTGCAAGGTGCAATTCTGAAATTTTTTGCTTTGTCCTGCTAATCCTAGCATGATAAAGAAGATTCAAAGAGAGTGAGATGCCAGCTCCTTTCATTCAGTCAGTAGCTTCAAACATTTCTGGTATATGAATAACATGATGTTTTTCAATGGCAAAAATCAATGAATATTGTAAATGCACAAACAGTAATATCTCCACATTGCAAGGTGCAATTCTGAAATTTTTTGCTTTTTCCTGCTAATCCTAGCATGATAAAGAAGATTCAAAGAGAGTGAGATTCCAGCTCCTTTCATTCAGTCAGTAGCTTCAAACATTTCTGGTATATGAATAACATGATGTTTTTCAATGGCAAAAATCAATGAATATTGTAAATGCACAAACAGTAATATCTCCACATTGCAAGGTGCAATTCTGAAATTTTTTGCTTTTTCCTGCTAATCCTAGCATGATAAAGAAGATTCAAAGAGAGTGAGATGCCAGCTCCTTTCATTCAGTCAGTAGCTTCAAACATTTCTGGACGTTTTTCAATGGCAAAAATCAATGAATATTGTAAATGCACAAACAGTAATATCTCCACATTGCAAGGTGCAATTCTGAAATTTTTTGCTTTTTCCTGCTAATCCTAGCATGATAAAGAAGATTCAAAGAGAGTGAGATGCCAGCTCCTTTCATTCAGTCAGTAGCTTCAAACATTTCTGGATGTTTTTCAATGGCAAAAATCAATGAATATTGTAAAAGCACAAACAGTAATATCTCCACATTGCAAGGTGCAATTCTGAAATTTTTTGCTTTGTCCTGCTAATCCTAGCATGATAAAGAAGATTCAAAGAGAGTGAGATGCCAGCTCCTTTCATTCAGTCAGTAGCTTCAAACATTTCTGGTATATGAATAACATGATGTTTTTCAATGGCAAAAATCAATGAATATTGTAAATGCACAAACAGTAATATCTCCACATTGCAAGGTGCAATTCTGAAATTTTTTGCTTTTTCCTGCTAATCCTAGCATGATAAAGAAGATTCAAAGAGAGTGAGATGCCAGCTCCTTTCATTCAGTCAGTAGCTTCAAACATTTCTGGTATATGAATAACATGATGTTTTTCAATGGCAAAAATCAATGAATATTGTAAATGCACAAACAGTAATATCTCCACATTGCAAGGTGCAATTCTGAAATTTTTTGCTTTTTCCTGCTAATCCTAGCATGATAAAGAAGATTCAAAGAGAGTGAGATGCCAGCTCCTTTCATTCAGTCAGTAGCTTCAAACATTTCTGGACGTTTTTCAATGGCAAAAATCAATGAATATTGTAAATGCACAAACAGTAATATCTCCACATTGCAAGGTGCAATTCTGAAATTTTTTGCTTTTTCCTGCTAATCCTAGCATGATAAAGAAGATTCAAAGAGAGTGAGATGCCAGCTCCTTTCATTCAGTCAGTAGCTTCAAACATTTCTGGACGTTTTTCAATGGCAAAAATCAATGAATATTGTAAATGCACAAACAGTAATATCTCCACATTGCAAGGTGCAATTCTGAAATTTTTTGCTTTTTCCTGCTAATCCTAGCATGATAAAGAAGATTCAAAGAGAGTGAGATGCCAGCTTCTTTCATTCAGTCAGTAGCTTCAAACATTTTCAATGGCAAAAATCAATGAATATTGTAAAAGCACAAACAGTAATATCTCCACATTGCAAGGTGCAATTCTGAAATTTTTTGCTTTGTCCTGCTAATCCTAGCATGATAAAGAAGATTCAAAGAGAGTGAGATGCCAGCTCCTTTCATTCAGTCAGTAGCTTCAAACATTTCTGGTATATGAATAACATGATGTTTTTCAATGGCAAAAATCAATGAATATTGTAAATGCACAAACAGTAATATCTCCACATTGCAAGGTGCAATTCTGAAATTTTTTGCTTTTTCCTGCTAATCCTAGCATGATAAAGAAGATTCAAAGAGAGTGAGATGCCAGCTCCTTTCATTCAGTCAGTAGCTTCAAACATTTCTGGTATATGAATAACATGATGTTTTTCAATGGCAAAAATCAATGAATATTGTAAATGCACAAACAGTAATATCTCCACATTGCAAGGTGCAATTCTGAAATTTTTTGCTTTTTCCTGCTAATCCTAGCATGATAAAGAAGATTCAAAGAGAGTGAGATGCCAGCTCCTTTCATTCAGTCAGTAGCTTCAAACATTTCTGGACGTTTTTCAATGGCAAAAATCAATGAATATTGTAAATGCACAAACAGTAATATCTCCACATTGCAAGGTGCAATTCTGAAATTTTTTGCTTTTTCCTGCTAATCCTAGCATGATAAAGAAGATTCAAAGAGAGTGAGATGCCAGCTCCTTTCATTCAGTCAGTAGCTTCAAACATTTCTGGACGTTTTTCAATGGCAAAAATCAATGAATATTGTAAATGCACAAACAGTAATATCTCCACATTGCAAGGTGCAATTCTGAAATTTTTTGCTTTTTCCTGCTAATCCTAGCATGATAAAGAAGATTCAAAGAGAGTGAGATGCCAGCTCCTTTCATTCAGTCAGTAGCTTCAAACATTTCTGGTATATGAATAACATGATGTTTTTCAATGGCAAAAATCAATGAATATTGTAAATGCACAAACAGTAATATCTCCACATTGCAAGGTGCAATTCTGAAATTTTTTGCTTTTTCCTGCTAATCCTAGCATGATAAAGAAGATTCAAAGAGAGTGAGATGCCAGCTCCTTTCATTCAGTCAGTAGCTTCAAACATTTCTCGACGTTTTTCAATGGCAAAAATCAATGAATATTGTAAATGCACAAACAGTAATATCTCCACATTGCAAGGTGCAATTCTGAAATTTTTTGCTTTTTCCTGCTAACCCTAGCATGATAAATAAGATTCAAAGAGAGTGAGATGCCAGCTCCTTTCATTCAGTCAGTAGCTTCAAACATTTCTGGACGTTTTTCAATGGCAAAAATCAATGAATATTGTAAATGCACAAACAGTAATATCTCCACATTGCAAGGTGCAATTCTGATTTTTTTTGCTTTTTCCTGCTAATCCTAGCATGATAAAGAAGATTCAAAGAGAGTGAGATGCCAGCTCCTTTCATTCAGTCAGTAGCTTCAAACATTTCTGGACGTTTTTCAATGGCAAAAATCAATGAATATTGTAAATGCACAAACAGTAATATCTCCACATTGCAAGGTGCAATTCTGAAATTTTTTGCTTTTTCCTGCTAATCCTAGCATGATAAAGAAGATTCAAAGAGAGTGAGATGCCAGCTCCTTTCATTCAGTCAGTAGCTTCAAACATTTCTGGACGTTTTTCAATGGCAAAAATCAATGAATATTGTAAATGCACAAACAGTAATATCTCCACATTGCAAGGTGCAATTCTGAAATTTTTTGCTTTTTCCTGCTAATCCTAGCATGATAAAGAAGATTCAAAGAGAGTGAGATGCCAGCTCCATTCATTCAGTCAGTAGCTTCAAACATTTCTGGTATATGAATAACATGATGTTTTTCAATGGCAAAAATCAATGAATATTGTAAATGCACAAACAGTAATATCTCCACATTGCAAGGTGCAATTCTGAAATTTTTTGCTTTTTCCTGCTAATCCTAGCATGATAAAGAAGATTCAAAGAGAGTGAGATGCCAGCTCCTTTCATTCAGTCAGTAGCTTCAAACAGTTCTGGACGTTTTTCAATGGCAAAAATCAATGAATATTGTAAATGCACAAACAGTAATATCTCCACATTGCAAGGTGCAATTCTGAAATTTTTTGCTTTTTCCTGCTAATCCTAGCATGATAAAGAAGATTCAAAGAGAGTGAGATGCCAGCTCCTTTCATTCAGTCAGTAGCTTCAAACATTTCTGGATGTTTTTCAATGGCAAAAATCAATGAATATTGTAAAAGCACAAACAGTAATATCTCCACATTGCAAGGTGCAATTCTGAAATTTTTTGCTTTGTCCTGCTAATCCTAGCATGATAAAGAAGATTCAAAGAGAGTGAGATGCCAGCTCCTTTCATTCAGTCAGTAGCTTCAAACATTTCTGGTATATGAATAACATGATGTTTTTCAATGGCAAAAATCAATGAATATTGTAAATGCACAAACAGTAATATCTCCACATTGCAAGGTGCAATTCTGAAATTTTTTGCTTTTTCCTGCTAATCCTAGCATGATAAAGAAGATTCAAAGAGAGTGAGATGCCAGCTCCTTTCATTCAGTCAGTAGCTTCAAACATTTCTGGTATATGAATAACATGATGTTTTTCAATGGCAAAAATCAATGAATATTGTAAATGCACAAACAGTAATATCTCCACATTGCAAGGTGCAATTCTGAAATTTTTTGCTTTTTCCTGCTAATCCTAGCATGATAAAGAAGATTCAAAGAGAGTGAGATGCCAGCTCCTTTCATTCAGTCAGTAGCTTCAAACATTTCTGGACGTTTTTCAATGGCAAAAATCAATGAATATTGTAAATGCACAAACAGTAATATCTCCACATTGCAAGGTGCAATTCTGAAATTTTTTGCTTTTTCCTGCTAATCCTAGCATGATAAAGAAGATTCAAAGAGAGTGAGATGCCAGCTCCTTTCATTCAGTCAGTAGCTTCAAACATTTCTGGACGTTTTTCAATGGCAAAAATCAATGAATATTGTAAATGCACAAACAGTAATATCTCCACATTGCAAGGTGCAATTCTGAAATTTTTTGCTTTTTCCTGCTAATCCTAGCATGATAAAGAAGATTCAAAGAGAGTGAGATGCCAGCTCCTTTCATTCAGTCAGTAGCTTCAAACATTTCTGGACGTTTTTCAATGGCAAAAATCAATGAATATTGTAAATGCACAAACAGTAATATCTCCACATTGCAAGGTGCAATTCTGAAATTTTTTGCTTTTTCCTGCTAATCCTAGCATGATAAAGAAGATTCAAAGAGAGTGAGATGCCAGCTCCATTCATTCAGTCAGTAGCTTCAAACATTTCTGGTATATGAATAACATGATGTTTTTCAATGGCAAAAATCAATGAATATTGTAAATGCACAAACAGTAATATCTCCACATTGCAAGGTGCAATTCTGAAATTTTTTGCTTTTTCCTGCTAATCCTAGCATGATAAAGAAGATTCAAAGAGAGTGAGATGCCAGCTCCTTTCATTCAGTCAGTAGCTTCAAACATTTCTGGACGTTTTTCAATGGCAAAAATCAATGAATATTGTAAATGCACAAACAGTAATATCTCCACATTGCAAGGTGCAATTCTGAAATTTTTTGCTTTTTCCTGCTAATCCTAGCATGATAAAGAAGATTCAAAGAGAGTGAGATGCCAGCTCCTTTCATTCAGTCAGTAGCTTCAAACATTTCTGGATGTTTTTCAATGGCAAAAATCAATGAATATTGTAAAAGCACAAACAGTAATATCTCCACATTGCAAGGTGCAATTCTGAAATTTTTTGCTTTGTCCTGCTAATCCTAGCATGATAAAGAAGATTCAAAGAGAGTGAGATGCCAGCTCCTTTCATTCAGTCAGTAGCTTCAAACATTTCTGGTATATGAATAACATGATGTTTTTCAATGGCAAAAATCAATGAATATTGTAAATGCACAAACAGTAATATCTCCACATTGCAAGGTGCAATTCTGAAATTTTTTGCTTTTTCCTGCTAATCCTAGCATGATAAAGAAGATTCAAAGAGAGTGAGATGTCAGCTCCTTTCATTCAGTCAGTAGCTTCAAACATTTCTGGTATATGAATAACATGATGTTTTTCAATGGCAAAAATCAATGAATATTGTAAATGCACAAACAGTAATATCTCCACATTGCAAGGTGCAATTCTGAAATTTTTTGCTTTTTCCTGCTAATCCTAGCATGATAAAGAAGATTCAAAGAGAGTGAGATGCCAGCTCCTTTCATTCAGTCAGTAGCTTCAAACATTTCTG
The DNA here is from genome assembly GCF_046119375.1 of Phyllobates terribilis. Lineage (NCBI taxonomy): Eukaryota > Metazoa > Chordata > Amphibia > Anura > Dendrobatidae > Phyllobates > Phyllobates terribilis. The sequence goes on along the minus strand of NW_027365761.1, from coordinate 76,476 downwards.
GACGTTTTTCAATGGCAAAAATCAATGAATATTGTAAATGCACAAACAGTAATATCTCCACATTGCAAGGTGCAATTCTGAAATTTTTTGCTTTTTCCTGCTAATCCTAGCATGATAAAGAAGATTCAAAGAGAGTGAGATGCCAGCTCCTTTCATTCAGTCAGTAGCTTCAAACATTTCTGGACGTTTTTCAATGGCAAAAATCAATGAATATTGTAAATGCACAAACAGTAATATCTCCACATTGCAAGGTGCAATTCTGAAATTTTTTGCTTTTTCCTGCTAATCCTAGCATGATAAAGAAGATTCAAAGAGAGTGAGATGCCAGCTCCTTTCATTCAGTCAGTAGCTTCAAACATTTCTGGTATATGAATAACATGATGTTTTTCAATGGCAAAAATCAATGAATATTGTAAATGCACAAACAGTAATATCTCCACATTGCAAGGTGCAATTCTGAAATTTTTTGCTTTTTCCTGCTAATCCTAGCATGATAAAGAAGATTCAAAGAGAGTGAGATGCCAGCTCCTTTCATTCAGTCAGTAGCTTCAAACATTTCTCGACGTTTTTCAATGGCAAAAATCAATGAATATTGTAAATGCACAAACAGTAATATCTCCACATTGCAAGGTGCAATTCTGAAATTTTTTGCTTTTTCCTGCTAATCCTAGCATGATAAAGAAGATTCAAAGAGAGTGAGATGCCAGCTCCTTTCATTCAGTCAGTAGCTTCAAACATTTCTGGACGTTTTTCAATGGCAAAAATCAATGAATATTGTAAATGCACAAACAGTAATATCTCCACATTGCAAGGTGCAATTCTGAATTTTTTTGCTTTTTCCTGCTAATCCTAGCATGATAAAGAAGATTCAAAGAGAGTGAGATGCCAGCTCCTTTCATTCAGTCAGTAGCTTCAAACATTTCTGGACGTTTTTCAATGGCAAAAATCAATGAATATTGTAAATGCACAAACAGTAATATCTCCACATTGCAAGGTGCAATTCTGAAATTTTTTGCTTTTTCCTGCTAATCCTAGCATGATAAAGAAGATTCAAAGAGAGTGAGATGCCAGCTCCTTTCATTCAGTCAGTAGCTTCAAACATTTCTGGACGTTTTTCAATGGCAAAAATCAATGAATATTGTAAATGCACAAACAGTAATATCTCCACATTGCAAAGTGCAATTCTGAAATTTTTTGCTTTTTCCTGCTAATCCTAGCATGATAAAGAAGATTCAAAGAGAGTGAGATGCCAGCTCCATTCATTCAGTCAGTAGCTTCAAACATTTCTGGTATATGAATAACATGATGTTTTTCAATGGCAAAAATCAATGAATATTGTAAATGCACAAACAGTAATATCTCCACATTGCAAGGTGCAATTCTGAAATTTTTTGCTTTTTCCTGCTAATCCTAGCATGATAAAGAAGATTCAAAGTGAGTGAGATGCCAGCTCCTTTCATTCAGTCAGTAGCTTCAAACATTTCTGGACGTTTTTCAATGGCAAAAATCAATGAATATTGTAAATGCACAAACAGTAATATCTCCACATTGCAAGGTGCAATTCTGAAATTTTTTGCTTTTTCCTGCTAATCCTAGCATGATAAAGAAGATTCAAAGAGAGTGAGATGCCAGCTCCTTTCATTCAGTCAGTAGCTTCAAACATTTCTGGTATATGAATAACATGATGTTTTTCAATGGCAAAAATCAATGAATATTGTAAATGCACAAACAGTAATATCTCCACATTGCAAGGTGCAATTCTGAAATTTTTTGCTTTTTCCTGCTAATCCTAGCATGATAAAGAAGATTCAAAGAGAGTGAGATTCCAGCTCCTTTCATTCAGTCAGTAGCTTCAAACATTTCTGGTATATGAATAACATGATGTTTTTCAATCTCAAAAATCAATGAATATTGTAAATGCACAAACAGTAATATCTCCACATTGCAAGGTGCAATTCTGAATTTTTTTGCTTTTTCCTGCTAATCCTAGCATGATAAAGAAGATTCAAAGAGAGTGAGATGCCAGCTCCTTTCATTCAGTCAGTAGCTTCAAACATTTCTGGACGTTTTTCAATGGCAAAAATCAATGAATATTGTAAATGCACAAACAGTAATATCTCCACATTGCAAGGTGCAATTCTGAAATTTTTTGCTTTTTCCTGCTAATCCTAGCATGATAAAGAAGATTCAAAGAGAGTGAGATGCCAGCTCCTTTCATTCAGTCAGTAGCTTCAAACATTTCTGGTATATGAATAACATGATGTTTTTCAATGGCAAAAATCAATGAATATTGTAAATGCACAAACAGTAATATCTCCACATTGCAAGGTGCAATTCTGAAATTTTTTGCTTTTTCCTGCTAATCCTAGCATGATAAAGAAGATTCAAAGAGAGTGAGATGCCAGCTCCTTTCATTCAGTCAGTAGCTTCAAACATTTCTGGTATATGAATAACATGATGTTTTTCAATGGCAAAAATCAATGAATATTGTAAATGCACAAACAGTAATATCTCCACATTGCAAGGTGCAATTCTGAAATTTTTTGCTTTTTCCTGCTAATCCTAGCATGATAAAGAAGATTCAAAGAGAGTGAGATTCCAGCTCCTTTCATTCAGTCAGTAGCTTCAAACATTTCTGGTATATGAATAACATGATGTTTTTCTATGGCAAAAATCAATGAATATTGTAAATGAACAAACAGTAATATCTCCACATTGCAAGGTGCAATTCTGAAATTTTTTGCTTTTTCCTGCTAATCCTAGCATGATAAAGAAGATTCAAAGAGAGTGAGATGCCAGCTCCTTTCATTCAGTCAGTAGCTTTAAACATTTCTGGACGTTTTTCAATGGCAAAAATCAATGAATATTGTAAATGCACAAACAGTAGTATCTCCACATTGCAAGGTGCAATTCAGAAATTTTTTGCTTTTTCCTGCAAATCCTAGCATGATAAAGAAGATTCAAAGAGAGTGAGATGCCAGCTCCTTTCATTCAGTCAGTAGCTTCAAACATTTCTGGACGTTTTTCAATGGCAAAAATCAATGAATATTGTAAATGCACAAACAGTAATATCTCCACATTGCAAGGTGCAATTCTGAAATTTTTTGCTTTTTCCTGCTAATCCTAGCATGATAAAGAAGATTCAAAGAGAGTGAGATGCCAGCTCCTTTCATTCAGTCAGTAGCTTCAAACATTTCTGGACGTTTTTCAATGGCAAAAATCAATGAATATTGTAAATGCACAAACAGTAATATCTCCACATTGCAAGGTGCAATTCTGAAATTTTTTGTTTTTTCCTGCTAATCCTAGCATGATAAAGAAGATTCAAAGAGAGTGAGATGCCAGCTCCTTTCATTCAGTCAGTAGCTTCAAACATTTCTCGACGTTTTTCAATGGCAAAAATCAATGAATATTGTAAATGCACAAACAGTAATATCTCCACATTGCAAGGTGCAATTCTGAAATTTTTTGCTTTTTCCTGCTAATCCTAGCATGATAAAGAAGATTCAAAGAGAGTGAGATGCCAGCTCCTTTCATTCAGTCAGTAGCTTCAAACATTTCTGGACGTTTTTCAATGGCAAAAATCAATGAATATTGTAAATGCACAAACAGTAATATCTCCACATTGCAAGGTGCAATTCTGAATTTTTTTGCTTTTTCCTGCTAATCCTAGCATGATAAAGAAGATTCAAAGAGAGTGAGATGCCAGCTCCTTTCATTCAGTCAGTAGCTTCAAACATTTCTGGACGTTTTTCAATGGCAAAAATCAATGAATATTGTAAATGCACAAACAGTAATATCTCCACATTGCAAGGTGCAATTCTGAAATTTTTTGCTTTTTCCTGCTAATCCTAGCATGATAAAGAAGATTCAAAGAGAGTGAGATGCCAGCTCCTTTCATTCAGTCAGTAGCTTCAAACATTTCTGGACGTTTTTCAATGGCAAAAATCAATGAATATTGTAAATGCACAAACAGTAATATCTCCACATTGCAAGGTGCAATTCTGAAATTTTTTGCTTTTTCCTGCTAATCCTAGCATGATAAAGAAGATTCAAAGAGAGTGAGATGCCAGCTCCATTCATTCAGTCAGTAGCTTCAAACATTTCTGGTATATGAATAACATGATGTTTTTCAATGGCAAAAATCAATGAATATTGTAAATGCACAAACAGTAATATCTCCACATTGCAAGGTGCAATTCTGAAATTTTTTGCTTTTTCCTGCTAATCCTAGCATGATAAAGAAGATTCAAAGTGAGTGAGATGCCAGCTCCTTTCATTCAGTCAGTAGCTTCAAACATTTCTGGACGTTTTTCAATGGCAAAAATCAATGAATATTGTAAATGCACAAACAGTAATATCTCCACATTGCAAGGTGCAATTCTGAAATTTTTTGCTTTTTCCTGCTAATCCTAGCATGATAAAGAAGATTCAAAGAGAGTGAGATGCCAGCTCCTTTCATTCAGTCAGTAGCTTCAAACATTTCTGGTATATGAATAACATGATGTTTTTCAATGGCAAAAATCAATGAATATTGTAAATGCACAAACAGTAATATCTCCACATTGCAAGGTGCAATTCTGAAATTTTTTGCTTTTTCCTGCTAATCCTAGCATGATAAAGAAGATTCAAAGAGAGTGAGATTCCAGCTCCTTTCATTCAGTCAGTAGCTTCAAACATTTCTGGTATATGAATAACATGATGTTTTTCAATGGCAAAAATCAATGAATATTGTAAATGCACAAACAGTAATATCTCCACATTGCAAGGTGCAATTCTGAATTTTTTTGCTTTTTCCTGCTAATCCTAGCATGATAAAGAAGATTCAAAGAGAGTGAGATGCCAGCTCCTTTCATTCAGTCAGTAGCTTCAAACATTTCTGGACGTTTTTCAATGGCAAAAATCAATGAATATTGTAAATGCACAAACAGTAATATCTCCACATTGCAAGGTGCAATTCTGAAATTTTTTGCTTTTTCCTGCTAATCCTAGCATGATAAAGAAGATTCAAAGAGAGTGAGATGCCAGCTCCTTTCATTCAGTCAGTAGCTTCAAACATTTCTGGTATATGAATAACATGATGTTTTTCAATGGCAAAAATCAATGAATATTGTAAATGCACAAACAGTAATATCTCCACATTGCAAGGTGCAATTCTGAAATTTTTTGCTTTTTCCTGCTAATCCTAGCATGATAAAGAAGATTCAAAGAGAGTGAGATGCCAGCTCCTTTCATTCAGTCAGTAGCTTCAAACATTTCTGGACGTTTTTCAATGGCAAAAATCAATGAATATTGTAAATGCACAAACAGTAATATCTCCACATTGCAAGGTGCAATTCTGAATTTTTTTGCTTTTTCCTGCTAATCCTAGCATGATAAAGAAGATTCAAAGAGAGTGAGATGCCAGCTCCTTTCATTCAGTCAGTAGCTTCAAACATTTCTGGACGTTTTTCAATGGCAAAAATCAATGAATATTGTAAATGCACAAACAGTAATATCTCCACATTGCAAGGTGCAATTCTGAAATTTTTTGCTTTTTCCTGCTAATCCTAGCATGATAAAGAAGATTCAAAGAGAGTGAGATGCCAGCTCCTTTCATTCAGTCAGTAGCTTCAAACATTTCTGGACGTTTTTCAATGGCAAAAATCAATGAATATTGTAAATGCACAAACAGTAATATCTCCACATTGCAAGGTGCAATTCTGAAATTTTTTGCTTTTTCCTGCTAATCCTAGCATGATAAAGAAGATTCAAAGAGAGTGAGATTCCAGCTCCATTCATTCAGTCAGTAGCTTCAAACATTTCTGGTATATGAATAACATGATGTTTTTCAATGGCAAAAATCAATGAATATTGTAAATGCACAAACAGTAATATCTCCACATTGCAAGGTGCAATTCTGAAATTTTTTGCTTTTTCCTGCTAATCCTAGCATGATAAAGAAGATTCAAAGTGAGTGAGATGCCAGCTCCTTTCATTCAGTCAGTAGCTTCAAACATTTCTGGACGTTTTTCAATGGCAAAAATCAATGAATATTGTAAATGCACAAACAGTAATATCTCCACATTGCAAGGTGCAATTCTGAAATTTTTTGCTTTTTCCTGCTAATCCTAGCATGATAAAGAAGATTCAAAGAGAGTGAGATGCCAGCTCCTTTCATTCAGTCAGTAGCTTCAAACATTTCTGGTATATGAATAACATGATGTTTTTCAATGGCAAAAATCAATGAATATTGTAAATGCACAAACAGTAATATCTCCACATTGCAAGGTGCAATTCTGAAATTTTTTGCTTTTTCCTGCTAATCCTAGCATGATAAAGAAGATTCAAAGAGAGTGAGATTCCAGCTCCTTTCATTCAGTCAGTAGCTTCAAACATTTCTGGTATATGAATAACATGATGTTTTTCAATGGCAAAAATCAATGAATATTGTAAATGCACAAACAGTAATATCTCCACATTGCAAGGTGCAATTCTGAATTTTTTTGCTTTTTCCTGCTAATCCTAGCATGATAAAGAAGATTCAAAGAGAGTGAGATGCCAGCTCCTTTCATTCAGTCAGTAGCTTCAAACATTTCTGGACGTTTTTCAATGGCAAAAATCAATGAATATTGTAAATGCACAAACAGTAATATCTCCACATTGCAAGGTGCAATTCTGAAATTTTTTGCTTTTTCCTGCTAATCCTAGCATGATAAAGAAGATTCAAAGAGAGTGAGATGCCAGCTCCTTTCATTCAGTCAGTAGCTTCAAACATTTCTGGTATATGAATAACATGATGTTTTTCAATGGCAAAAATCAATGAATATTGTAAATGCACAAACAGTAATATCTCCACATTGCAAGGTGCAATTCTGAAATTTTTTGCTTTTTCCTGCTAATCCTAGCATGATAAAGAAGATTCAAAGAGAGTGAGATTCCAGCTCCTTTCATTCAGTCAGTAGCTTCAAACATTTCTGGTATATGAATAACATGATGTTTTTCAATGGCAAAAATCAATGAATATTGTAAATGCACAAACAGTAATATCTCCACATTGCAAGGTGCAATTCTGAATTTTTTTGCTTTTTCCTGCTAATCCTAGCATGATAAAGAAGATTCAAAGAGAGTGAGATGCCAGCTCCTTTCATTCAGTCAGTAGCTTCAAACATTTCTGGTATATGAATAACATGATGTTTTTCAATGGCAAAAATCAATGAATATTGTAAATGCACAAACAGTAATATCTCCACATTGCAAGGTGCAATTCTGAAATTTTTTGCTTTTTCCTGCTAATCCTAGCATGATAAAGAAGATTCAAAGAGAGTGAGATTCCAGCTCCTTTCATTCAGTCAGTAGCTTCAAACATTTCTGGTATATGAATAACATGATGTTTTTCTATGGCAAAAATCAATGAATATTGTAAATGAACAAACAGTAATATCTCCACATTGCAAGGTGCAATTCTGAAATTTTTTGCTTTTTCCTGCTAATCCTAGCATGATAAAGAAGATTCAAAGAGAGTGAGATGCCAGCTCCTTTCATTCAGTCAGTAGCTTCAAACATTTCTGGTATATGAATAACATGATGTTTTTCAATGGCAAAAATCAATGAATATTGTAAATGCACAAACAGTAATATCTCCACATTGCAAGGTGCAATTCTGAAATTTTTTGCTTTTTCCTGCTAATCCTAGCATGATAAAGAAGATTCAAAGAGAGTGAGATGCCAGCTCCTTTCATTCAGTCAGTAGCTTCAAACATTTCTGGACGTTTTTCAATGGCAAAAATCAATGAATATTGTAAATGCACAAACAGTAGTATCTCCACATTGCAAGGTGCAATTCAGAAATTTTTTGCTTTTTCCTGCTAATCCTAGCATGATAAAGAAGATTCAAAGAGAGTGAGATGCCAGCTCCTTTCATTCAGTCAGTAGCTTCAAACATTTCTGGACGTTTTTCAATGGCAAAAATCAATGAATATTGTAAATGCACAAACAGTAATATCTCCACATTGCAAGGTGCAATTCTGAAATTTTTTGCTTTTTCCTGCTAATCCTAGCATGATAAAGAAGATTCAAAGAGAGTGAGATGCCAGCTCCTTTCATTCAGTCAGTAGCTTCAAACATTTCTGGACGTTTTTCAATGGCAAAAATCAATGAATATTGTAAATGCACAAACAGTAATATCTCCACATTGCAAGGTGCAATTCTGAAATTTTTTGCTTTTTCCTGCTAATCCTAGCATGATAAAGAAGATTCAAAGAGAGTGAGATGCCAGCTCCTTTCATTCAGTCAGTAGCTTCAAACATTTCTGGATGTTTTTCAATGGCAAAAATCAATGAATATTGTAAATGCACAAACAGTAATATCTCCACATTGCAAGGTGCAATTCTGAAATTTTTTGCTTTTTCCTGCTAATCCTAGCATGATAAAGAAGATTCAAAGAGAGTGAGATGCCAGCTCCTTTCATTCAGTCAGTAGCTTCAAACATTTCTGGACGTTTTTCAATGGCAAAAATCAATGAATATTGTAAATGCACAAACAGTAATATCTCCACATTGCAAGGTGCAATTCTGAAATTTTTTGCTTTTTCCTGCTAATCCTAGCATGATAAAGAAGATTCAAAGAGAGTGAGATGCCAGCTCCTTTCATTCAGTCAGTAGCTTCAAACATTTCTGGACGTTTTTCAATGGCAAAAATCAATGAATATTGTAAATGCACAAACAGTAATATCTCCACATTGCAAGGTGCAATTCTGAATTTTTTTGCTTTTTCCTGCTAATCCTAGCATGATAAAGAAGATTCAAAGAGAGTGAGATGCCAGCTCCTTTCATTCAGTCAGTAGCTTCAAACATTTCTGGACGTTTTTCAATGGCAAAAATCAATGAATATTGTAAATGCACAAACAGTAATATCTTCACATTGCAAGGTGCAATTCTGAAATTTTTTGCTTTTTCCTGCTAATCCTAGCATGATAAAGAAGATTCAAAGAGAGTGAGATGCCAGCTCCTTTCATTCAGTCAGTAGCTTCAAACATTTCTGGTATATGAATAACATGATGTTTTTCAATGGCAAAAATCAATGAATATTGTAAATGCACAAACAGTAATATCTCCACATTGCAAGGTGCAATTCTGAAATTTTTTGCTTTTTCCTGCTAATCCTAGCATGATAAAGAAGATTCAAAGAGAGTGAGATGCCAGCTCCTTTCATTCAGTCAGTAGCTTCAAACATTTCTGGTATATGAATAACATGATGTTTTTCAATGGCAAAAATCAATGAATATTGTAAATGCACAAACAGTAATATCTCCACATTGCAAGGTGCAATTCTGAAATTTTTTGCTTTTTCCTGCTAATCCTAGCATGATAAAGAAGATTCAAAGAGAGTGAGATTCCAGCTCCTTTCATTCAGTCAGTAGCTTCAAACATTTCTGGTATATGAATAACATGATGTTTTTCAATGGCAAAAATCAATGAATATTGTAAATGCACAAACAGTAATATCTCCACATTGCAAGGTGCAATTCTGAATTTTTTTGCTTTTTCCTGCTAATCCTAGCATGATAAAGAAGATTCAAAGAGAGTGAGATGCCAGCTCTTTTCATTCAGTCAGTAGCTTCAAACATTTCTGGACGTTTTTCAATGGCAAAAATCAATGAATATTGTAAATGCACAAACAGTAATATCTCCACATTGCAAGGTGCAATTCTGAAATTTTTTGCTTTTTCCTGCTAATCCTAGCATGATAAAGAAGATTCAAAGAGAGTGAGATGCCAGCTCCTTTCATTCAGTCAGTAGCTTCAAACATTTCTGGTATATGAATAACATGATGTTTTTCAATGGCAAAAATCAATGAATATTGTAAATGCACAAACAGTAATATCTCCACATTGCAAGGTGCAATTCTGAAATTTTTTGCTTTTTCCTGCTAATCCTAGCATGATAAAGAAGATTCAAAGAGAGTGAGATGCCAGCTCCTTTCATTCAGTCAGTAGTTCCAAACATTTCTGGTATATGAATAACATGATGTTTTTCAATGGCAAAAATCAATGAATATTGTAAATGCACAAACAGTAATATCTCCACATTGCAAGGTGCAATTCTGAAATTTTTTGCTTTTTCCTGCTAATCCTAGCATGATAAAGAAGATTCAAAGAGAGTGAGATTCCAGCTCCTTTCATTCAGTCAGTAGCTTCAAACATTTCTGGTATATGAATAACATGATGTTTTTCTATGGCAAAAATCAATGAATATTGTAAATGAACAAACAGTAATATCTCCACATTGCAAGGTGCAATTCTGAAATTTTTTGCTTTTTCCTGCTAATCCTAGCATGATAAAGAAGATTCAAAGAGAGTGAGATGCCAGCTCCTTTCATTCAGTCAGTAGCTTTAAACATTTCTGGACGTTTTTCAATGGCAAAAATCAATGAATATTGTAAATGCACAAACAGTAGTATCTCCACATTGCAAGGTGCAATTCAGAAATTTTTTGCTTTTTCCTGCTAATCCTAGCATGATAAAGAAGATTCAAAGAGAGTGAGATGCCAGCTCCTTTCATTCAGTCAGTAGCTTCAAACATTTCTGGACGTTTTTCAATGGCAAAAATCAATGAATATTGTAAATGCACAAACAGTAATATCTCCACATTGCAAGGTGCAATTCTGAAATTTTTTGCTTTTTCCTGCTAATCCTAGCATGATAAAGAAGATTCAAAGAGAGTGAGATGCCAGCTCCTTTCATTCAGTCAGTAGCTTCAAACATTTCTGGACGTTTTTCAATGGCAAAAATCAATGAATATTGTAAATGCACAAACAGTAATATCTCCACATTGCAAGGTGCAATTCTGAAATTTTTTGCTTTTTCCTGCTAATCCTAGCATGATAAAGAAGATTCAAAGAGAGTGAGATGCCAGCTCCTTTCATTCAGTCAGTAGCTTCAAACATTTCTGGATGTTTTTCAATGGCAAAAATCAATGAATATTGTAAATGCACAAACAGTAATATCTCCACATTGCAAGGTGCAATTCTGAAATTTTTTGCTTTTTCCTGCTAATCCTAGCATGATAAAGAAGATTCAAAGAGAGTGAGATGCCAGCTCCTTTCATTCAGTCAGTAGCTTCAAACATTTCTGGACGTTTTTCAATGGCAAAAATCAATGAATATTGTAAATGCACAAACAGTAATATCTCCACATTGCAAGGTGCAATTCTGAAATTTTTTGCTTTTTCCTGCTAATCCTAGCATGATAAAGAAGATTCAAAGAGAGTGAGATGCCAGCTCCTTTCATTCAGTCAGTAGCTTCAAACATTTCTGGTATATGAATAACATGATGTTTTTCAATGGCAAAAATCAATGAATATTGTAAATGCACAAACAGTAATATCTCCACATTGCAAGGTGCAATTCTGAAATTTTTTGCTTTTTCCTGCTAATCCTAGCATGATAAAGAAGATTCAAAGAGAGTGAGATGCCAGCTCCTTTCATTCAGTCAGTAGCTTCAAACATTTCTGGACGTTTTTCAATGGCAAAAATCAATGAATATTGTAAATGCACAAACAGTAATATCTCCACATTGCAAGGTGCAATTCTGAAATTTTTTGCTTTTTCCTGCTAATCCTAGCATGATAAAGAAGATTCAAAGAGAGTGAGATGCCAGCTCCTTTCATTCAGTCAGTAGCTTCAAACATTTCTGGACGTTTTTCAATGGCAAAAATCAATGAATATTGTAAATGCACAAACAGTAATATCTCCACATTGCAAGGTGCAATTCTGAATTTTTTTGCTTTTTCCTGCTAATCCTAGCATGATAAAGAAGATTCAAAGAGAGTGAGATGCCAGCTCCTTTCATTCAGTCAGTAGCTTCAAACATTTCTGGACGTTTTTCAATGGCAAAAATCAATGAATATTGTAAATGCACAAACAGTAATATCTCCACATTGCAAGGTGCAATTCTGAAATTTTTTGCTTTTTCCTGCTAATCCTAGCATGATAAAGAAGATTCAAAGAGAGTGAGATGCCAGCTCCTTTCATTCAGTCAGTAGCTTCAAACATTTCTGGACGTTTTTCAATGGCAAAAATCAATGAATATTGTAAATGCACAAACAGTAATATCTCCACATTGCAAGGTGCAATTCTGAAATTTTTTGCTTTTTCCTGCTAATCCTAGCATGATAAAGAAGATTCAAAGAGAGTGAGATGCCAGCTCCATTCATTCAGTCAGTAGCTTCAAACATTTCTGGTATATGAATAACATGATGTTTTTCAATGGCAAAAATCAATGAATATTGTAAATGCACAAACAGTAATATCTCCACATTGCAAGGTGCAATTCTGAAATTTTTTGCTTTTTCCTGCTAATCCTAGCATGATAAAGAAGATTCAAAGTGAGTGAGATGCCAGCTCCTTTCATTCAGTCAGTAGCTTCAAACATTTCTGGACGTTTTTCAATGGCAAAAATCAATGAATATTGTAAATGCACAAACAGTAATATCTCCACATTGCAAGGTGCAATTCTGAAATTTTTTGCTTTTTCCTGCTAATCCTAGCATGATAAAGAAGATTCAAAGAGAGTGAGATGCCAGCTCCTTTCATTCAGTCAGTAGCTTCAAACATTTCTGGTATATGAATAACATGATGTTTTTCAATGCCAAAAATCAATGAATATTGTAAATGCACAAACAGTAATATCTCCACATTGCAAGGTGCAATTCTGAAATTTTTTGCTTTTTCCTGCTAATCCTAGCATGATAAAGAAGATTCAAAGAGAGTGAGATGCCAGCTCCATTCATTCAGTCAGTAGCTTCAAACATTTCTGGTATATGAATAACATGATGTTTTTCAATGGCAAAAATCAATGAATATTGTAAATGCACAAACAGTAATATCTCCACATTGCAAGGTGCAATTCTGAAATTTTTTGCTTTTTCCTGCTAATCCTAGCATGATAAAGAAGATTCAAAGAGAGTGAGATGCCAGCTCCTTTCATTCAGTCAGTAGCTTCAAACATTTCTGGACGTTTTTCAATGGCAAAAATCAATGAATATTGTAAATGCACAAACAGTAATATCTCCACATTGCAAGGTGCAATTCTGAAATTTTTTGCTTTTTCCTGCTAATCCTAGCATGATAAAGAAGATTCAAAGAGAGTGAGATGCCAGCTCCTTTCATTCAGTCAGTAGCTTCAAACATTTCTGGACGTTTTTCAATGGCAAAAATCAATGAATATTGTAAATGCACAAACAGTAATATCTCCACATTGCAAGGTGCAATTCTGAATTTTTTTGCTTTTTCCTGCTAATCCTAGCATGATAAAGAAGATTCAAAGAGAGTGAGATGCCAGCTCCTTTCATTCAGTCAGTAGCTTCAAACATTTCTGGACGTTTTTCAATGGCAAAAATCAATGAATATTGTAAATGCACAAACAGTAATATCTCCACATTGCAAGGTGCAATTCTGAAATTTTTTGCTTTTTCCTGCTAATCCTAGCATGATAAAGAAGATTCAAAGAGAGTGAGATGCCAGCTCCTTTCATTCAGTCAGTAGCTTCAAACATTTCTGGTATATGAATAACATGATGTTTTTCAATGGCAAAAATCAATGAATATTGTAAATGCACAAACAGTAATATCTCCACATTGCAAGGTGCAATTCTGAAATTTTTTGCTTTTTCCTGCTAATCCTAGCATGATAAAGAAGATTCAAAGAGAGTGAGATGCCAGCTCCTTTCATTCAGTCAGTAGCTTCAAACATTTCTGGTATATGAATAACATGATGTTTTTCAATGGCAAAAATCAATGAATATTGTAAATGCACAAACAGTAATATCTCCACATTGCAAGGTGCAATTCTGAAATTTTTTGCTTTTTCCTGCTAATCCTAGCATGATAAAGAAGATTCAAAGAGAGTGAGATTCCAGCTCCTTTCATTCAGTCAGTAGCTTCAAACATTTCTGGTATATGAATAACATGATGTTTTTCAATGGCAAAAATCAATGAATATTGTAAATGCACAAACAGTAATATCTCCACATTGCAAGGTGCAATTCTGAATTTTTTTGCTTTTTCCTGCTAATCCTAGCATGATAAAGAAGATTCAAAGAGAGTGAGATGCCAGCTCCTTTCATTCAGTCAGTAGCTTCAAACATTTCTGGACGTTTTTCAATGGCAAAAATCAATGAATATTGTAAATGCACAAACAGTAATATCTCCACATTGCAAGGTGCAATTCTGAAATTTTTTGCTTTTTCCTGCTAATCCTAGCATGATAAAGAAGATTCAAAGAGAGTGAGATGCCAGCTCCTTTCATTCAGTCAGTAGCTTCAAACATTTCTGGTATATGAATAACATGATGTTTTTCAATGGCAAAAATCAATGAATATTGTAAATGCACAAACAGTAATATCTCCACATTGCAAGGTGCAATTCTGAAATTTTTTGCTTTTTCCTGCTAATCCTAGCATGATAAAGAAGATTCAAAGAGAGTGAGATGCCAGCTCCTTTCATTCAGTCAGTAGCTTCAAACATTTCTGGTATATGAATAACATGATGTTTTTCAATGGCAAAAATCAATGAATATTGTAAATGCACAAACAGTAATATCTCCACATTGCAAGGTGCAATTCTGAAATTTTTTGCTTTTTCCTGCTAATCCTAGCATGATAAAGAAGATTCAAAGAGAGTGAGATTCCAGCTCCTTTCCTTCAGTCAGTAGCTTCAAACATTTCTGGTATATGAATAACATGATGTTTTTCTATGGCAAAAATCAATGAATATTGTAAATGCACAAACAGTAATATCTTCACATTGCAAGGTGCAATTCTGAAATTTTTTGCTTTTTCCTGCTAATCCTAGCATGATAAAGAAGATTCAAAGAGAGTGAGATGCCAGCTCCTTTCATTCAGTCAGTAGCTTTAAACATTTCTGGACGTTTTTCAATGGCAAAAATCAATGAATATTGTAAATGCACAAACAGTAGTATCTCCACATTGCAAGGTGCAATTCAGAAATTTTTTGCTTTTTCCTGCTAATCCTAGCATGATAAAGAAGATTCAAAGAGAGTGAGATGCCAGCTCCTTTCATTCAGTCAGTAGCTTCAAACATTTCTGGACGTTTTTCAATGGCAAAAATCAATGAATATTGTAAATGCACAAACAGTAATATCTCCACATTGCAAGGTGCAATTCTGAAATTTTTTGCTTTTTCCTGCTAATCCTAGCATGATAAAGAAGATTCAAAGAGAGTGAGATGCCAGCTCCTTTCATTCAGTCAGTAGCTTCAAACATTTCTGGACGTTTTTCAATGGCAAAAATCAATGAATATTGTAAATGCACAAACAGTAATATCTCCACATTGCAAGGTGCAATTCTGAAATTTTTTGCTTTTTCCTGCTAATCCTAGCATGATAAAGAAGATTCAAAGAGAGTGAGATGCCAGCTCCTTTCATTCAGTCAGTAGCTTCAAACATTTCTGGACGTTTTTCAATGGCAAAAATCAATGAATATTGTAAATGCACAAACAGTAATATCTCCACATTGCAAGGTGCAATTCTGAAATTTTTTGCTTTTTCCTGCTAATCCTAGCATGATAAAGAAGATTCAAAGAGAGTGAGATGCCAGCTCCTTTCATTCAGTCAGTAGCTTCAAACATTTCTGGACGTTTTTCAATGGCAAAAATCAATGAATATTGTAAATGCACAAACAGTAATATCTCCACATTGCAAGGTGCAATTCTGAATTTTTTTGCTTTTTCCTGCTAATCCTAGCATGATAAAGAAGATTCAAAGAGAGTGAGATGCCAGCTCCTTTCATTCAGTCAGTAGCTTCAAACATTTCTGGACGTTTTTCAATGGCAAAAATCAATGAATATTGTAAATGCACAAACAGTAATATCTCCACATTGCAAGGTGCAATTCTGAAATTTTTTGCTTTTTCCTGCTAATCCTAGCATGATAAAGAAGATTCAAAGAGAGTGAGATGCCAGCTCCTTTCATTCAGTCAGTAGCTTCAAACATTTCTGGTATATGAATAACATGATGTTTTTCAATGGCAAAAATCAATGAATATTGTAAATGCACAAACAGTAATATCTCCACATTGCAAGGTGCAATTCTGAAATTTTTTGCTTTTTCCTGCTAATCCTAGCATGATAAAGAAGATTCAAAGAGAGTGAGATGCCAGCTCCTTTCATTCAGTCAGTAGCTTCAAACATTTCTGGTATATGAATAACATGATGTTTTTCAATGGCAAAAATCAATGAATATTGTAAATGCACAAACAGTAATATCTCCACATTGCAAGGTGCAATTCTGAAATTTTTTGCTTTTTCCTGCTAATCCTAGCATGATAAAGAAGATTCAAAGAGAGTGAGATTCCAGCTCCTTTCATTCAGTCAGTAGCTTCAAACATTTCTGGTATATGAATAACATGATGTTTTTCAATGGCAAAAATCAATGAATATTGTAAATGCACAAACAGTAATATCTCCACATTGCAAGGTGCAATTCTGAATTTTTTTGCTTTTTCCTGCTAATCCTAGCATGATAAAGAAGATTCAAAGAGAGTGAGATGCCAGCTCCTTTCATTCAGTCAGTAGCTTCAAACATTTCTGGACGTTTTTCAATGGCAAAAATCAATGAATATTGTAAATGCACAAACAGTAATATCTCCACATTGCAAGGTGCAATTCTGAAATTTTTTGCTTTTTCCTGCTAATCCTAGCATGATAAAGAAGATTCAAAGAGAGTGAGATGCCAGCTCCTTTCATTCAGTCAGTAGCTTCAAACATTTCTGGTATATGAATAACATGATGTTTTTCAATGGCAAAAATCAATGAATATTGTAAATGCACAAACAGTAATATCTCCACATTGCAAGGTGCAATTCTGAAATTTTTTGCTTTTTCCTGCTAATCCTAGCATGATAAAGAAGATTCAAAGAGAGTGAGATGCCAGCTCCTTTCATTCAGTCAGTAGCTTCAAACATTTCTGGTATATGAATAACATGATGTTTTTCAATGGCAAAAATCAATGAATATTGTAAATGCACAAACAGTAATATCTCCACATTGCAAGGTGCAATTCTGAAATTTTTTGCTTTTTCCTGCTAATCCTAGCATGATAAAGAAGATTCAAAGAGAGTGAGATTCCAGCTCCTTTCCTTCAGTCAGTAGCTTCAAACATTTCTGGTATATGAATAACATGATGTTTTTCTATGGCAAAAATCAATGAATATTGTAAATGCACAAACAGTAATATCTTCACATTGCAAGGTGCAATTCTGAAATTTTTTGCTTTTTCCTGCTAATCCTAGCATGATAAAGAAGATTCAAAGAGAGTGAGATGCCAGCTCCTTTCATTCAGTCAGTAGCTTTAAACATTTCTGGACGTTTTTCAATGGCAAAAATCAATGAATATTGTAAATGCACAAACAGTAGTATCTCCACATTGCAAGGTGCAATTCAGAAATTTTTTGCTTTTTCCTGCTAATCCTAGCATGATAAAGAAGATTCAAAGAGAGTGAGATGCCAGCTCCTTTCATTCAGTCAGTAGCTTCAAACATTTCTGGACGTTTTTCAATGGCAAAAATCAATGAATATTGTAAATGCACAAACAGTAATATCTCCACATTGCAAGGTGCAATTCTGAAATTTTTTGCTTTTTCCTGCTAATCCTAGCATGATAAAGAAGATTCAAAGAGAGTGAGATGCCAGCTCCTTTCATTCAGTCAGTAGCTTCAAACATTTCTGGACGTTTTTCAATGGCAAAAATCAATGAATATTGTAAATGCACAAACAGTAATATCTCCACATTGCAAGGTGCAATTCTGAAATTTTTTGCTTTTTCCTGCTAATCCTAGCATGATAAAGAAGATTCAAAGAGAGTGAGATGCCAGCTCCTTTCATTCAGTCAGTAGCTTCAAACATTTCTGGATGTTTTTCAATGGCAAAAATCAATGAATATTGTAAATGCACAAACAGTAATATCTCCACATTGCAAGGTGCAATTCTGAAATTTTTTGCTTTTTCCTGCTAATCCTAGCATGATAAAGAAGATTCAAAGAGAGTGAGATGCCAGCTCCTTTCATTCAGTCAGTAGCTTCAAACATTTCTGGACGTTTTTCAATGGCAAAAATCAATGAATATTGTAAATGCACAAACAGTAATATCTCCACATTGCAAGGTGCAATTCTGAAATTTTTTGCTTTTTCCTGCTAATCATAGCATGATAAAGAAGATTCAAAGAGAGTGAGATGCCAGCTCCTTTCATTCAGTCAGTAGCTTCAAACATTTCTGGTATATGAATAACATGATGTTTTTCAATGGCAAAAATCAATGAATATTGTAAATGCACAAACAGTAATATCTCCACATTGCAAGGTGCAATTCTGAAATTTTTTGCTTTTTCCTGCTAATCCTAGCATGATAAAGAAGATTCAAAGAGAGTGAGATGCCAGCTCCTTTCATTCAGTCAGTAGCTTCAAACATTTCTGGACGTTTTTCAATGGCAAAAATCAATGAATATTGTAAATGCACAAACAGTAATATCTCCACATTGCAAGGTGCAATTCTGAAATGTTTTGCTTTTTCCTGCTAATCCTAGCATGACAAAGAAGATTCAAAGAGAGTGAGATGCCAGCTCCTTTCATTCAGTCAGTAGCTTCAAACATTTCTGGACGTTTTTCAATGGCAAAAATCAATGAATATTGTAAATGCACAAACAGTAATATCTCCACATTGCAAGGTGCAATTCTGAAATTTTTTGCTTTTTCCTGCTAATCCTAGCATGATAAAGAAGATTCAAAGAGAGTGAGATGCCAGCTCCTTTCATTCAGTCAGTAGCTTCAAACATTTCTGGTATATGAATAACATGATGTTTTTCAATGGCAAAAATCAATGAATTTTGTAAATGCACAAACAGTAATATCTCCACATTGCAAGGTGCAATTCTGAAATTTTTTGCTTTTTCCTGCTAATCCTAGCATGATAAAGAAGATTCAAAGAGAGTGAGATGCCAGCTCCTTTCATTCAGTCAGTAGCTTCAAACATTTCTGGACGTTTTTCAATGGCAAAAATCAATGAATATTGTAAATGCACAAACAGTAATTTCTCCACATTGCAAGGTGCAATTCTGAAATTTTTTGCTTTTTCCTGCTAATCCTAGCATGATAAAGAAGATTCAAAGAGAGTGAGATGCCAGCTCCTTTCATTCAGTCAGTAGCTTCAAACATTTCTGGTATATGAATAACAAGATGTTTTTCAATGGCAAAAATCAATGAATATTGTAAATGCACAAACAGTAATATCTCCACATTGCAACGTGCAATTCTGAAATTTTTTGCTTTTTCCTGCTAATACTAGCATGATAAAGAAGATTCAAAGAGAATGAGATGCCAGCTCCTTTCATTCAGTCAGTAGCTTCAAACATTTCTGGTATATGAATAACATTATGTTTTTCAATGGCAAAAATCAATGAATATTGTAAATGCACAAACAGTAATATCTCCACATTGCAAGGTGCAATTCTGAAATTTTTTGCTTTTTCCTGCTAATCCTAGCATGATAAAGAAGATTCAAAGAGAGTGAGATGCCAGCTCCTTTCATTCAGTCAGTAGCTTCAAACATTTCTGGACATTTTTCAATGGCAAAAATCAATGAATATTGTAAATGCACAAACAGTAATATCTCCACATTGCAAGGTGCAATTCTGAAATTTTTTGCTTTTTCCTGCTAATCCTAGCATGATAAAGAAGATTCAAAGAGAGTGAGATGCCAGCTCCTTTCATTCAGTCAGTAGCTTCAAACATTTCTGGTATATGAATAACATGATGTTTTTCAATGGCAAAAATCAATGAATATTGTAAATGCACAAACAGTAATATCTCCACATTGCAAGGTGCAATTCTGAAATTTTTTGCTTTTTCCTGCTAATCCTAGCATTATAAAGAAGATTCAAAGAGAGTGAGATGCCAGCTCCTTTCATTCAGTCAGTAGCTTCAAACATTTCTGGACGTTTTTCAATGGCAAAAATCAATGAATATTGTAAATGCACAAACAGTAATTTCTCCACATTGCAAGGTGCAATTCTGAAATTTTTTGCATTTTCCTGCTAATCCTAGCATGATAAAGAAGATTCAAAGAGAGTGAGATGCCAGCTCCTTTCATTCAGTCAGTAGCTTCAAACATTTCTGGTATATGAATAACATGATGTTTTTCAATGGCAAAAATCAATGAATATTGTAAATGCACAAACAGTAATATCTCCACATTTAAAGGTGCAATTCTGAAATTTTTTGCTTTTTCCTGCTAATCCTAGCATGATAAAGAAGATTCAAAGAGAGTGAGATGCCAGCTCCTTTCATTCAGTCAGTAGCTTCAAACATTTCTGGACGTTTTTCAATGGCAAAAATCAATGAATATTGTAAATGCACAAACAGTAATATCTCCACATTGCAAGGTGCAATTCTGAAATTTTTTGCTTTTTCCTGCTAATCCTAGCATGATAAAGAAGATTCAAAGAGAGTGAGATGCCAGCTCCTTTCATTCAGTCAGTAGCTTCAAACATTTCTGGACGTTTCTCAATGGCAAAAATCAATGAATATTGTAAATGCACAAACAGTAATATCTCCACATTGCAAGGTGCAATTCTGAAATTTTTTGCTTTTTCCTGCTAATCCTAGCATGATAAAGAAGATTCAAAGAGAGTGAGATGCCAGCTCCTTTCATTCAGTCAGTAGCTTCAAACATTTCTGGTATATGAATAACATGATGTTTTTCAATGGCAAAAATCAATGAATATTGTAAATGCACAAACAGTAATATCTCCACATTGCAAGGTGCAATTCTGAAATTTTTTGCATTTTTCTGCTAATCCTAGCATGATAAAGAAGATTCAAAGAGAGTGAGATGCCAGCTCCTTTCATTCAGTCAGTAGCTTCAAACATTTCTGGTATATGAATAACATGATGTTTTTCAATGGCAAAAATCAATGAATATTGTAAATGCACAAACAGTAATATCTCCACATTGCAAGGTGCAATTCTGAAATTTTTTGCTTTTTCCTGCTAATCCTAGCATGATAAAGAAGATTCAAAGAGAGTGAGATGCCAGCTCCTTTCATTCAGTCAGTAGCTTCAAACATTTCTGGACGTTTTTCAATGGCAAAAATCAATGAATATTGTAAATGCACAAACAGTAATATCTCCACATTGCAAGGTGCAATTCTGAAATATTTTGCTTTTTTATGCTAATCCTAGCATGATAAAGAAGATTCAAAGAGAGTGAGATGCCAGCTCCTTTCATTCAGTCAGTAGCTTCAAACATTTCTGGACGTTTTTCAATGGCAAAAATCAATGAATATTGTAAATGCACAAACAGTAATATCTCCACATTGCAAGGTGCAATTCTGAAATTTTTTGCTTTTTCCTGCTAATCCTAGCATGATAAAGAAGATTCAAAGAGAGTGAGATGCCAGCTCCTTTCATTCAGTCAGTAGCTTCAAACATTTCTGGACGTTTTTCAATGGCAAAAATCAATGAATATTGTAAATGCACAAACAGTAATATCTCCACATTGCAAGGTGCAATTCTGAATTTTTTTGATTTTTCCTGCTAATCCTAGCATGATAAAGAAGATTCAAAGAGAGTGAGATGCCCGCTCCTTTCATTCAGTCAGTAGCTTCAAACATTTCTGGTATATGAATAACATGATGTTTTTCAATGGCAAAAATCAATGAATATTGTAAATGCACAAACAGTAATATCTCCACATTGCAAGGTGCAATTCTGAAATTTTTTGCTTTTTCCTGCTAATCCTAGCATGGTAAAGAAGATTCAAAGAGAGTGAGATGCCAGCTCCTTTCATTCAGTCAGTAGCTTCAAACATTTCTGGACGTTTTCAATGGCAAAAATCAATGAATATTGTAAATGCACAAACAGTAATATCTCCACATTGCAAGGTGCAATTCTGAAATTTTTTGCTTTTTCCTGCTAATCCTAGCATGATAAAGAAGATTCAAAGAGAGTGAGATGCCAGCTCCTTTCATTCAGTCAGTAGCTTCAAACATTTCTGGTATATGAATAACATGATGTTTTTCAATGGCAAAAATCAATGAATATTGTAAATGCACAAACAGTAATATCTCCACATTGCAAGGTGCAATTCTGAAATTTTTTGCTTTTTCCTGCTAATCCTAGCATGATAAAGAAGATTCAAAGAGAGTGAGATGCCAGCTCCTTTCATTCAGTCAGTAGCTGTAAACATTTCTGGACGTTTTTCAATGGCAAAAATCAATGAATATTGTAAATGCACAAACAGTAATATCTCCACATTGCAAGGTGCAATTCTGAAATTTTTTGCTTTTTCCTGCTAATCCTAGCATGATAAAGAAGATTCAAAGAGAGTGAGATGCCAGCTCCTTTCATTCAGTCAGTAGCTTCAAACATTTCTGGACGTATTTCAATGGCAAAAATCAATGAATATTGTAAATGCACAAACAGTAATATCTCCACATTGCAAGGTGCAATTCTGAAATTTTTTGCTTTTTCCTGCTAATCCTAGCATGATAAAGAAGATTCAAAGAGAGTGAGATGCCAGCTCCTTTCATTCAGTCAGTAGCTTCAAACATTTCTGGACGTTTTTCAATGGCAAAAATCAATGAATATTGTAAATGCACAAACAGTAATATCTCCACATTGCAAGGTGCAATTCTGAAATTTTTTGCTTTTTTCTGCTAATCCTAGCATGATAAAGAAGATTCAAAGAGAGTGAGATGCCAGCTCCTTTCATTCAGTCAGTAGCTTCAAACATTTCTGGACGTTTTTCAATGGCAAAAATCAATGAATATTGTAAATGCACAAATAGTAATATCTCCACATTGCAAGGTGCAATTCTGAAATTTTTTGCTATTTCCTGCTAATCCTAGCATGATAAAGAAGATTCAAAGAGAGTGAGATGCCAGCTCCTTTCATTCAGTCAGTAGCTTCAAACATTTCTGGTATATGAATAACATGATGTTTTTCAATGGCAAAAATCAATGAATATTGTAAATGCTCAAACAGTAATATCTCCACATTGCAAGGTGCAATTCTGAAATGTTTTGCTTTTTCCTGCTAATCCTAGCATGATAAAGAAGATTCAAAGAGAGTGAGATGCCAGCTCCTTTCATTCAGTCAGTAGCTTTAAACATTTCTGGACGTTTTTCAATGGCAAAAATCAATGAATATTGTAAATGCACAAACAGTAATATCTCCACATTGCAAGGTGCAATTCTGATATTTTTTGCTTTTTCCTGCTAATCCTAGCATGATAAAGAAGATTCAAAGAGAGTGAGATGCCAGCTCCTTTCATTCAGTCAGTAGCTTCAAACATTTCTGGACGTTTTTCAATGGCAAAAATCAATGAATATTGTAAATGCACAAACAGTAATATCTCCACATTGCAAGGTGCAATTCTGAAATTTTTTGCTTTTTCCTGCTAATCCTAGCATGATAAAGAAGATTCAAAGAGAGTGAGATGCCAGCTCCTTTCATTCAGTCAGTAGCTTCAAACATTTCTGGACGTTTTTCAATGGCAAAAATCAATGAATATTGTAAATGCACAAACAGTAATATCTCCACATTGCAAGGTGCAATTCTGAAATTTTTTGCTTTTTCCTGCTAATCCTAGCATGATAAAGAAGATTCAAAGAGAGTGAGATGCCAGCTCCTTTCATTCAGTCAGTAGCTTCAAACATTTCTGGACGTTTTTCAATGGCAAAAATCAATGAATATTGTAAATGCACAAACAGTAATATCTCCACATTGCAAGGTGCAATTCTGAAATTTTTTGCTATTTCCTGCTAATCCTAGCATGATAAAGAAGATTCAAAGAGAGTGAGATGCCAGCTCCTTTCATTCAGTCAGTAGCTTCAAACATTTCTGGACGTTTTTCAATGGCAAAAATCAATGAATATTGTAAATGCACAAACAGTAATATCTCCACATTGCAAGGTGCAATTCTGAAATTTTTTGCTTTTTCCTGCTAATCCTAGCATGATAAAGAAGATTCAAAGAGAGTGAGATGCCAGCTCCTTTCATTCAGTCAGTAGCTTCAAACATTTCTGTTATATGAATAACATGATGTTTTTCAATGGCAAAAATCAATGAAAATTGTAAATGCACAAACAGTAATATCTCCACATTGCAAGGTGCAATTCTGAAATTTTTTGCTTTTTCCTGCTAATCCTAGCATGATAAAGAAGATTCAAAGAGAGTGAGATGCCAGCTCCTTTCATTCAGTCAGTAGCTTCAAACATTTCTGGACGTTTTTCAATGGCAAAAATCAATGAATATTGTAAATGCACAAACAGTAATATCTCCACATTGCAAGGTGCAATTCTGAAATTTTTTGCTTTTTCCTGCTAATCCTAGCATGATAAAGAAGATTCAAAGAGAGTGAGATGCCAGCTCCTTTCATTCAGTCAGTAGCTATAAACATTTCTGGTATATGAATAACATGATGTTTTTCAATGGCAAAAATCAATGAATATTGTAAATGCACAAACAGTAATATCACCACATTGCAAGATGCAATTCTGAAATTTTTTGCTTTTTCCTGCTAATCCTAGCATGATAAAGAAGATTCAAAGAGAGTGAGATGCCAGCTCCTTTTATTCAGTCAGTAGCTTCAAACATTTCTGGACGTTTTTCAATGGCAAAAATCAATGAATATTGTAAATGCACAAACAGTAATATCTCCACATTGCAAGGTGCAATTCTGAAATTTTTTGCTTTTTCCTGCTAATCCTAGCATGATAAAGAAGATTCAAAGAGAGTGAGATGCCAGCTCCTTTCATTCAGTCAGTAGCTTCAAACATTTCTGGTATATGAATAACATGATGTTTTTCAATAGCAAAAATCAATGAATATTGTAAATGCACAAACAGTAACATCTCCACATTGCAAGGTGCAATTCTGAAATTTTTTGCTTTTTCCTGCTAATCCTAGCATGATAAAGAAGATTCAAAGAGTGAGATGCCAGCTCCTTTTATTCAGTCAGTAGCTTCAAACATTTCTGGTATATGAATAACATGATGTTTTTCAATGGCAAAAATCAATGAATATTGTAAATGCACAAACCGTAATATCTCCACATTGCAAGGTGCAATTCTGAAATTTTTTGCTTTTTCCTGCTAATCCTAGCATGATAAAGAAGATTCAAAGAGAGTGAGATGCCAGCTCCTTTCATTCAGTCAGTAGCTTCAAACATTTCTGGTATATGAATAACATGATGTTTTTCAATGGCAAAAATCAATGAATATTTTAAATGCACAAACAGTAATATCTCCACATTGCAAGGTGCAATTCTGAAATTTTTTGCTTTTTCCTGCTAATCCTAGCATGATAAAGAACATTCAAAGAGAGTGAGATGCCAGCTCCTTTCATTCAGTCAGTAGCTTCAAACATTTCTGGACGTTTTTCAATGGCAAAAATCAATGAATATTGTAAATGCACAAACAGTAATATCTCCACATTGCAAGGTGCAATTCTGAAATTTTTTGCTTTTTCCTGCTAATCCTAGCATGATAAAGAAGATTCAAAGAGAGTGAGATGCCAGCTCCTTTCATTCAGTCAGTAGCTTCAAACATTTCTGGACGTTTTTCAATGGCAAAAATCAATGAATATTGTAAATGCACAAACAGTAATATCTCCACATTGCAAGGTGCAATTCTGAAATTTTTTGCTTTTTCCTGCTAATCCTAGCATGATAAAGAAGATTCAAAGAGAGTGAGATGCCAGCTCCTTTCATTCAGTCAGTAGCTTCAAACATTTCTGGTATATGAATAACATGATGTTTTTCAATGGCAAAAATCAATGAATATTGTAAATGCACAAACAGTAATATCTCCACATTGCAAGGTGCAATTCTGAAATTTTTTGCTTTTTCCTGCTAATCCTAGCATGATAAAGAAGATTCAAAAAGAGTGAGATGCCAGCTCCTTTCATTCAGTCAGTAGCTTCAAACATTTCTGGTATATGAATAACATGATGTTTTTCAATGGCAAAAATCAATGAATATTGTAAATGCACAAACAGTAATATCTCCACATTGCAAGGTGCAATTCTGAAATTTTTTGCTTTTTCCTGCTAATCCTAGCATGATAAAGAAGATTCAAAGAGAGTGAGATGCCAGCTCCTTTCATTCAGTCAGTAGCTTCAAACATTTCTGGTATATGAATAACATGATGTTTTTCAATGGCAAAAATCAATGAATATTGTAAATGCACAAACAGTAATATCTCCACATTGCAAGGTGCAATTCTGAAATTTTTTGCTTTCTCCTGCTAATCCTAGCATGATAAAGAAGATTCAAAGAGAGTGAGATGCCAGCTCCTTTCATTCAGTCAGTAGCTTCAAACATTTCTGGATGTTTTTCAATGGCAAAAATCAATGAATATTGTAAATGCACAAACAGTAATATCTCCACATTGCAAGGTGCAATTCTGAAATTTTTTGCTTTTTCCTG
This sequence comes from Phyllobates terribilis, assembly GCF_046119375.1. Classification (NCBI taxonomy): domain Eukaryota; kingdom Metazoa; phylum Chordata; class Amphibia; order Anura; family Dendrobatidae; genus Phyllobates; species Phyllobates terribilis. The sequence continues at coordinate 49,999 of NW_027365761.1, read as the reverse complement.
CTAATCCTAGCATGATAAAGAAAATTCAACGAGAGTGAGATGCCAGCTCCTTTCATTCAGTCAGTAGCTTCAAACATTTCTGGACTTTTTTCAATGGCAAAAATCAATGAATATTGTAAATGCACAAACAGTAATATCTCCACATTGCAAGGTGCAATTCTGAAATTTTTTGCTTTTTCCTGCTAATCCTAGCATGATAAAGAAGATTCAAAGAGAGTGAGATGCCAGCTCCTTTCATTCAGTCAGTAGCTTCAAACATTTCTGGTATATGAATAACATGATGTTTTTCAATGGCAAAAATCAATGAATATTGTAAATGCACAAACAGTAATATCTCCACATTGCAAGGTGCAATTCTGAAATTTTTTGCTTTTTCCTGCTAATCCTAGCATGATAAAGAAGATTCAAAGAGAGTGAGATGCCAGCTCCTTTCATTCAGTCAGTAGCTTCAAACATTTCTGGTATATGAATAACATGATGTTTTTCAATGGCAAAAATCAATGAATATTTTAAATGCACAAACAGTAATATCTCCACATTGCAAGGTGCAATTCTGAAATTTTTTGCTTTTTCCTGCTAATCCTAGCATGATAAAGAACATTCAAAGAGAGTGAGATGCCAGCTCCTTTCATTCAGTCAGTAGCTTCAAACATTTCTGGACGTTTTTCAATGGCAAAAATCAATGAATATTGTAAATGCACAAACAGTAATATCTCCACATTGCAAGGTGCAATTCTGAAATTTTTTGCTTTTTCCTGCTAATCCTAGCATGATAAAGAAGATTCAAAGAGAGTGAGATGCCAGCTCCTTTCATTCAGTCAGTAGCTTCAAACATTTCTGGACGTTTTTCAATGGCAAAAATCAATGAATATTGTAAATGCACAAACAGTAATATCTCCACATTGCAAGGTGCAATTCTGAAATTTTTTGCTTTTTCCTGCTAATCCTAGCATGATAAAGAAGATTCAAAGAGAGTGAGATGCCAGCTCCTTTCATTCAGTCAGTAGCTTCAAACATTTCTGGTATATGAATAACATGATGTTTTTCAATGGCAAAAATCAATGAATATTGTAAATGCACAAACAGTAATATCTCCACATTGCAAGGTGCAATTCTGAAATTTTTTGCTTTTTCCTGCTAATCCTAGCATGATAAAGAAGATTCAAAGAGAGTGAGATGCCAGCTCCTTTCATTCAGTCAGTAGCTTCAAACATTTCTGGTATATGAATAACATGATGTTTTTCAATGGCAAAAATCAATGAATATTGTAAATGCACAAACAGTAATATCTCCACATTGCAAGGTGCAATTCTGAAATTTTTTGCTTTTTCCTGCTAATCCTAGCATGATAAAGAAGATTCAAAGAGAGTGAGATGCCAGCTCCTTTCATTCAGTCAGTAGCTTCAAACATTTCTGGTATATGAATAACATGATGTTTTTCAATGGCAAAAATCAATGAATATTGTAAATGCACAAACAGTAATATCTCCACATTGCAAGGTGCAATTCTGAAATTTTTTGCTTTCTCCTGCTAATCCTAGCATGATAAAGAAGATTCAAAGAGAGTGAGATGCCAGCTCCTTTCATTCAGTCAGTAGCTTCAAACATTTCTGGATGTTTTTCAATGGCAAAAATCAATGAATATTGTAAATGCACAAACAGTAATATCTCCACATTGCAAGGTGCAATTCTGAAATTTTTTGCTTTTTCCTGCTAATCCTAGCATGATAAAGAAAATTCAACGAGAGTGAGATGCCAGCTCCTTTCATTCAGTCAGTAGCTTCAAACATTTCTGGACTTTTTTCAATGGCAAAAATCAATGAATATTGTAAATGCACAAACAGTAATATCTCCACATTGCAAGGTGCAATTCTGAAATTTTTTGCTTTTTCCTGCTAATCCTAGCATGATAAAGAAGATTCAAAGAGAGTGAGATGCCAGCTCCTTTCATTCAGTCAGTAGCTTCAAACATTTCTGGTATATGAATAACATGATGTTTTTCAATGGCAAAAATCAATGAATATTGTAAATGCACAAACAGTAATATCTCCACATTGCAAGGTGCAATTCTGAAATTTTTTGCTTTTTCCTGCTAATCCTAGCATGATAAAGAAGATTCAAAGAGAGTGAGATGCCAGCTCCTTTCATTCAGTCAGTAGCTTCAAACATTTCTGGTATATGAATAACATGATGTTTTTCAATGGCAAAAATCAATGAATATTGTAAATGCACAAACAGTAATATCTCCACATTGCAAGGTGCAATTCTGAAATTTTTTGCTTTTTCCTGCTAATCCTAGCATGATAAAGAAGATTCAAAGAGAGTGAGATGCCAGCTCCTTTCATTCAGTCAGTAGCTTCAAACATTTCTGGTATATGAATAACATGATGTTTTTCAATGGCAAAAATCAATGAATGTTGTAAATGCACAAACAGTAATATCTCCACGTTGCAAGGTGCAATTCTGAAATTTTTTGCTTTTTCCTGCTAATCCTAGCATGATAAAGAAGATTCAAAGAGAGTGAGATGCCAGCTCCTTTCATTCAGTCAGTAGCTTCAAACATTTCTGGACGTTTTTCAATGGCAAAAATCAATGAATATTGTAAATGCACAAACAGTAATATCTCCACATTGCAAGGTGCAATTCTGAAATTTTTTGATTTTTCCTGCTAATCCTAGCATGATAAAGAAGATTCAAAGAGAGTGAGATGCCAGCTCCTTTCATTCAGTCAGTAGTTTCAAACATTTCTGGTATATGAATAACATGATGTTTTTCAATGGCAAAAATCAATGAATATTGTAAATGCACAAACAGTAATATCTCCACATTGCAAGGTGCAATTCTGAAATTTTTTGCTTTTTCCTGCTAATCCTAGCATTATAAAGAAGATTCAAAGAGAGTGAGATGCCAGCTCCTTTCATTCAGTCAGTAGCTTCAAACATTTCTGGTATATGAATAACATGATGTTTTTCAATTGCAAAAATCAATGAATATTGTAAATGCACAAACAGTAATATCTCCACATTGCAAGGTGCAATTCTGAAATTTTTTGCTTTTACCTGCTAATCCTAGCATGATAAAGAAGATTCAAAGAGAGTGAGATGCCAGCTCCTTTCATTCAGTCAGTAGCTTCAAACATTTCTGGTATATGAATAACATGATGTTTTTCAATGGCAAAAATCAATGAATATTGTAAATGCACAAACAGTAATATCTCCACATTGCAAGGTGCAATTCTGAAATTTTTTGCTTTTTCCTGCTAATCCTAGCATGATAAAGAAGATTCAAAGAGAGTGAGATGCCAGCTCCTTTCATTCAGTCAGTAGCTTCAAACATTTCTGGTATATGAATAACATGATGTTTTTCAATGGCAAAAATCAATGAATATTGTAAATGCACAAACAGTAATATCTCCACATTGCAAGGTGCAATTCTGAAATTTTTTGCTTTTTCCTGCTAATCCTAGCATGATAAAGAAGATTCAAAGAGAGTGAGATGCCAGCTACTTTCATTCAGTCAGTAGCTTCAAACATTTCTGGATGTTTTTCAATGGCAAAAATCAATGAATATTGTAAATGCACAAACAGTAATATCTCCACATTGCAAGGTGCAATTCTGAAATTTTTTGCTTTTTCCTGCTAATCCTAGCATGATAAAGAAGATTCAACGAGAGTGAGATGCCAGCTCCTTTCATTCAGTCAGTAGCTTCAAACATTTCTGGACGTTTTTCAATGGCAAAAATCAATGAATATTGTAAATGCACAAACAGTAATATCTCCACATTGCAAGGTGCAATTCTGAAATTTTTTGCTTTTTCCTGCTACTCCTAGCATGATAAAGAAGATTCAAAGAGAGTGAGATGCCAGCTCCTTTCATTCAGTCAGTAGCTTCAAACATTTCTGGTATATGAATAACATGATGTTTTTCAATGGCAAAAATCAATGAATATTGTAAATGCACAAACAGTAATATCTCCACATTGCAAGGTGCAATTCTGAAATTTTTTGCTTTTTCCTGCTAATCCTAGCATGATAAAGAAGATTCAAAGAGAGTGAGAAGCCAGCTCCTTTCATTCAGTCAGTAGCTTCAAACATTTCTGGTATATGAATAACATGATGTTTTTCAATGGCAAAAATCAATGAATATTGTAAATGCACAAACAGTAATATCTCCACATTGCAAGGTGCAATTCTGAAATTTTTTGCTTTTTCCTGCTAATCCTAGCATGATAAAGAAGATTCAAAGAGAGTGAGATGCCAGCTCCTTTCATTCAGTCAGTAGCTTCAAACATTTCTGGTATATGAATAACATGATGTTTTTCAATGGCAAAAATCAATGAATATTGTAAATGCACAAACAGTAATATCTCCACATTGCAAGGTGCAATTCTGAAATTTTTTGCTTTTTCCTGCTAATCCTAGCATGATAAAGAAGATTCAAAGAGAGTGAGATGCCAGCTCCTTTCATTCAGTCAGTAGCTTCAAACATTTCTGGTATATGAATAACATGATGTTTTTCAATGGCAAAAATCAATGAATATTGTAAATGCACAAACAGTAATATCTCCACATTGCAAGGTGCAATTCTGAAATTTTTTGCTTTTTCCTGCTAATCCTAGCATGATAAAGAAGATTCAAAGAGAGTGAGATGCCAGCTCCTTTCATTCAGTCAGTAGCTTCAAACATTTCTGGTATATGAATAACATGATGTTTTTCAATGGCAAAAATCAATGAATATTGTAAATGCACAAACAGTAATTTCTCCACGTTGCAAGGTGCAATTCTGAAATTTTTTGCTTTTTCCTGCTAATCCTAGCATGATAAAGAAGATTCAAAGAGAGTGAGATGCCAGCTCCTTTCATTCAGTCAGTAGCTTCAAACATTTCTGGACGTTTTTCAATGGCAAAAATCAATGAATATTGTAAATGCACAAACAGTAATATCTCCACATTGCAAGGTGCAATTCTGAAATTTTTTGATTTTTCCTGCTAATCCTAGCATGATAAAGAAGATTCAAAGAGAGTGAGATGCCAGCTCCTTTCATTCAGTCAGTAGCTTCAAACATTTCTGGTATATGAATAACATGATGTTTTTCAATGGCAAAAATCAATGAATATTGTAAATGCACAAACAGTAATATCTCCACATTGCAAGGTGCAATTCTGAAATTTTTTGCTTTTTCCTGCTAATCCTAGCATTATAAAGAAGATTCAAAGAGAGTGAGATGCCAGCTCCTTTCATTCAGTCAGTAGCTTCAAACATTTCTGGTATATGAATAACATGATGTTTTTCAATTGCAAAAATCAATGAATATTGTAAATGCACAAACAGTAATATCTCCACATTGCAAGGTGCAATTCTGAAATTTTTTGCTTTTACCTGCTAATCCTAGCATGATAAAGAAGATTCAAAGAGAGTGAGATGCCAGCTCCTTTCATTCAGTCAGTAGCTTCAAACATTTCTGGTATATGAATAACATGATGTTTTTCAATGGCAAAAATCAATGAATATTGTAAATGCACAAACAGTAATATCTCCACATTGCAAGGTGCAATTCTGAAATTTTTTGCTTTTTCCTGCTAATCCTAGCATGATAAAGAAGATTCAAAGAGAGTGAGATGCCAGCTCCTTTCATTCAGTCAGTAGCTTCAAACATTTCTGGTATATGAATAACATGATGTTTTTCAATGGCAAAAATCAATGAATATTGTAAATGCACAAACAGTAATATCTCCACATTGCAAGGTGCAATTCTGAAATTTTTTGCTTTTTCCTGCTAATCCTAGCATGATAAAGAAGATTCAAAGAGAGTGAGATGCCAGCTCCTTTCATTCAGTCAGTAGCTTCAAACATTTCTGGTATATGAATAACATGATGTTTTTCAATGGCAAAAATCAATGAATATTGTAAATGCACAAACAGTAATATCTCCACATTGCAAGGTGCAATTCTGAAATTTTTTGCTTTTTCCTGCTAATCCTAGCATGATAAAGAAGATTCAAAGAGAGTGAGATGCCAGCTACTTTCATTCAGTCAGTAGCTTCAAACATTTCTGGATGTTTTTCAATGGCAAAAATCAATGAATATTGTAAATGCACAAACAGTAATATCTCCACATTGCAAGGTGCAATTCTGAAATTTTTTGCTTTTTCCTGCTAATCCTAGCATGATAAAGAAGATTCAACGAGAGTGAGATGCCAGCTCCTTTCATTCAGTCAGTAGCTTCAAACATTTCTGGACGTTTTTCAATGGCAAAAATCAATGAATATTGTAAATGCACAAACAGTAATATCTCCACATTGCAAGGTGCAATTCTGAAATTTTTTGCTTTTTCCTGCTACTCCTAGCATGATAAAGAAGATTCAAAGAGAGTGAGATGCCAGCTCCTTTCATTCAGTCAGTAGCTTCAAACATTTCTGGTATATGAATAACATGATGTTTTTCAATGGCAAAAATCAATGAATATTGTAAATGCACAAACAGTAATATCTCCACATTGCAAGGTGCAATTCTGAAATTTTTTGCTTTTTCCTGCTAATCCTAGCATGATAAAGAAGATTCAAAGAGAGTGAGAAGCCAGCTCCTTTCATTCAGTCAGTAGCTTCAAACATTTCTGGTATATGAATAACATGATGTTTTTCAATGGCAAAAATCAATGAATATTGTAAATGCACAAACAGTAATATCTCCACATTGCAAGGTGCAATTCTGAAATTTTTTGCTTTTTCCTGCTAATCCTAGCATGATAAAGAAGATTCAAAGAGAGTGAGATGCCAGCTCCTTTCATTCAGTCAGTAGCTTCAAACATTTCTGGTATATGAATAACATGATGTTTTTCAATGGCAAAAATCAATGAATATTGTAAATGCACAAACAGTAATATCTCCACGTTGCAAGGTGCAATTCTGAAATTTTTTGCTTTTTCCTGCTAATCCTAGCATGATAAAGAAGATTCAAAGAGAGTGAGATGCCAGCTCCTTTCATTCAGTCAGTAGCTTCAAACATTTCTGGACGTTTTTCAATGGCAAAAATCAATGAATATTGTAAATGCACAAACAGTAATATCTCCACATTGCAAGGTGCAATTCTGAAATTTTTTGATTTTTCCTGCTAATCCTAGCATGATAAAGAAGATTCAAAGAGAGTGAGATGCCAGCTCCTTTCATTCAGTCAGTAGCTTCAAACATTTCTGGTATATGAATAACATGATGTTTTTCAATGGCAAAAATCAATGAATATTGTAAATGCACAAACAGTAATATCTCCACATTGCAAGGTGCAATTCTGAAATTTTTTGCTTTTTCCTGCTAATCCTAGCATTATAAAGAAGATTCAAAGAGAGTGAGATGCCAGCTCCTTTCATTCAGTCAGTAGCTTCAAACATTTCTGGTATATGAATAACATGATGTTTTTCAATGGCAAAAATCAATGAATATTGTAAATGCACAAACAGTAATATCTCCACATTGCAAGGTGCAATTCTGAAATTTTTTGCTTTTTCCTGCTAATCCTAGCATGATAAAGAAGATTCAAAGAGAGTGAGATGCCAGCTCCTTTCATTCAGTCAGTAGCTTCAAACATTTCTGGACATTTTTCAATGGCAAAAATCAATGAATTTTGTAAATGCACAAACAGTAATATCTCCACATTGCACGATGCAATTCTGAAATTTTTTGCTTTTTCCTGCTAATCCTAGCATGATAAAGAAGATTCAAAGATAGTGAGATGCCAGCTCCTTTCATTCAGTCAGTAGCTTCAAACATTTCTGGTATATGAATAACATGTTGTTTTTCAATGGCAAAAATCAATGAATATTGTAAATGCACAAACAGTAATATCTCCACATTGCAAGGTGCAATTCTGAAATTTTTTGCTTTTTGCTGCTAATCCTAGCATGATAAAGAAGATTCAAAGAGAGTGAGATGCCAGCTCCTTTCATTCAGTCAGTAGCTTCAAACATTTCTGGACGTTTTTCAATGGCAAAAATCAATGAATATTGTAAATGCACAAACAGTAATATCTCCACATTGCAAGGTGCAATTCTGAAATTTTTTGCTTTTTCCTGCTAATCCTAGCATGATAAAGAAGATACAAAGAGAGTGAGATGCCAGCTCCTTTCATTCAGTCAGTAGCTTCAAACATTTCTGGACGTTTTTCAATGGCAAAAATCAATGAATATTGTAAATGCACAAACAGTAATATCTCCACATTGCAAGGTGCAATTCTGAAATTTTTTGCTTTTTCCTGCTAACCCTAGCATGATAAAGAAGATTCAAAGAGAGTGAGATGCCAGCTCCTTTCATTCAGTCAGTAGCTTCAAACATTTCTGGACGTTTTTCAATGGCAAAAATCAATGAATATTGTAAATGCACAAACAGTAATATCTCCACATTGCAAGGTGCAATTCTGAAATTTTTTGCTTTTTCCTGCTAATCCTAGCATGATAAAGAAGATTCAAAGAGAGTGAGATGCCAGCTCCTTTCATTCAGTCAGTAGCTTCAAACATTTCTGGTATATGAATAACATGATGTTTTTCAATGGCAAAAATCAATGAATATTGTAAATGCACAAACAGTAATATCTCCACATTGCAAGGTGCAATTCTGAAATTTTTTGCTTTTTCCTGCTAATCCTAGCATGATAAAGAAGATTCAAAGAGAGTGAGATGCCAGCTCCTTTCATTCAGTCAGTAGCTTCAAACATTTCTGGTATATGAATAACATGATGTTTTTCAATGGCAAAAATCAATGAATATTGTAAATGCACAAACAGTAATATCTCCACATTGCAAGGTGCAATTCTGAAATTTTTTGCTTTTTCCTGCTAATCCTAGCATGATAAAGAAGATTCAAAGAGAGTGAGATTCCAGCTCCTTTCATTCAGTCAGTAGCTTCAAACATTTCTGGTATATGAATAACATGATGTTTTTCAATGGCAAAAATCAATGAATATTGTAAATGCACAAACAGTAATATCTCCACATTGCAATGTGCAATTCTGAAATTTTTTGCTTTTTCCTGCTAATCCTAGCATGATAAAGAAGATTCAAAGAGAGTGAGATGCTAGCTCCTTTCATTCAGTCAGTAGCTTCAAACATTTCTGGACGTTTTTCAATGGCAAAAATCAATGAATATTGTAAATGCACAAACAGTAATATCTCCACATTGCACGGAGCAATTCTGAAATTTTTTGCTTTTTCCTGCTAATCCTAGCATGATAAAGAAGATTCAAAGAGAGTGAGATGCCAGCTCCTTTCATTCAGTCAGTAGCTTCAAACATTTCTGGACGTTTTTCAATGGCAAAAATCAATGAATATTGTAAATGCACAAACAGTAATATCTCCACATTGCAAGGTGCAATTCTGAAATTTTTTGCTTTTTCCTGCTAATCCTAGCATGATAAAGAAGATTCAAAGAGAGTGAGATGCCAGCTCCTTTCATTCAGTCAGTAGCTTCAAACATTTCTGGACGTTTTTCAATGGCAAAAATCAATGAATATTGTAAATGCACAAACAGTAATATCTCCACATTGCAAGGTGCAATTCTGAAATTTTTTGCTTTTTCCTGCTAATCCTAGCATGATAAAGAAGATTCAAAGAGAGTGAGATGCCAGCTCCTTTCATTCAGTCAGTAGCTTCAAACATTTCTGGACGTTTTTCAATGGCAAAAATCAATGAATATTGTAAATGCACAAACAGTAATATCTCCACATTGCAAGGTGCAATTCTGAAATTTTTTGCTTTTTCCTGCTAATCCTAGCATGATAAAGAAGATTCAAAGAGAGTGAGATGCCAGCTCCTTTCATTCAGTCAGTAGCTTCAAACATTTCTGGACGTTTTTCAATGGCAAAAATCAATGAATATTGTAAATGCACAAACAGTAATATCTCCACATTGCAAGGTGCAATTCTGAAATTTTTTGCTTTTTCCTGCTAATCCTAGCATGATAAAGAAGATTCAAAGAGAGTGAGATGCCAGCTCCTTTCATTCAGTCAGTAGCTTCAAACATTTCTGGACGTTTTTCAATGGCAAAAATCAATGAATATTGTAAATGCACAAACAGTAATATCTCCACATTGCAAGGTGCAATTCTGAAATTTTTTGCTTTTTCCTGCTAATCCTAGCATGATAAAGAAGATTCAAAGAGAGTGAGATGCCAGCTCCTTTCATTCAGTCAGTAGCTTCAAACATTTCTGGTATATGAATAACATGATGTTTTTCAATGGCAAAAATCAATGAATATTGTAAATGCACAAACAGTAATATCTCCACATTGCAAGGTGCAATTCTGAAATTTTTTGCTTTTTCCTCCTAATCCTAGCATGATAAAGAAGATTCAAAGAGAGTGAGATGCCAGCTCCTTTCATTCAGTCAGTAGCTTCAAACATTTCTGGTATATGAATAACATGTTTTTCAATGGCAAAAATCAATGAATATTGTAAATGCACAAACAGTAATATCTCCACATTGCAAGGTGCAATTCTGAAATTTTTTGCTTTTTCCTGCTAATCCTAGCATGATAAAGAAGATTCAAAGAGAGTGAGATGCCAGCTCCTTTCATTCAGTCAGTAGCTTCAAACATTTCTGGACGTTTTTCAATGGCAAAAATCAATGAATATTGTAAATGCACAAACAGTAATATCTCCACATTGCAAGGTGCAATTCTGAAATGTTTTGCTTTTTCCTGCTAATCCTAGCATGACAAAGAAGATTCAAAGAGAGTGAGATGCCAGCTCCTTTCATTCAGTCAGTAGCTTCAAACATTTCTGGACGTTTTTCAATGGCAAAAATCAATGAATATTGTAAATGCACAAACAGTAATATCTCCACATTGCAAGGTGCAATTCTGAAATTTTTTGCTTTTTCCTGCTAATCCTAGCATGAAAAAGAAGATTCAAAGAGAGTGAGATGCCAGCTCCTTTCATTCAGTCAGTAGCTTCAAACATTTCTGGTATATGAATAACATGATGTTTTTCAATGGCAAAAATCAATGAATATTGTAAATGCACAAACAGTAATATCTCCACATTGCAAGGTGCAATTCTGAAATTTTTTGCTTTTTCCTGCTAATCCTAGCATGATAAAGAAGATTCAAAGAGAGTGAGATGCCAGCTCCTTTCATTCAGTCAGTAGCTTCAAACATTTCTGGACGTTTTTCAATGGCAAAAATCAATGAATATTGTAAATGCACAAACAGTAATTTCTCCACATTGCAAGGTGCAATTCTGAAATTTTTTGCTTTTTCCTGCTAATCCTAGCATGATAAAGAAGATTCAAAGAGAGTGAGATGCCAGCTCCTTTCATTCAGTCAGTAGCTTCAAACATTTCTGGTATATGAATAACATGATGTTTTTCAATGGCAAAAATCAATGAATATTGTAAATGCACAAACAGTAATATCTCCACATTGCAAGGTGCAATTCTGAAATTTTTTGCTTTTTCCTGCTAATCCTAGCATGATAAAGAAGATTCAAAGAGAGTGAGATGCCAGCTCCTTTCATTCAGTCAGTAGCTTCAAACATTTCTGGTATATGAATAACATGATGTTTTTCAATGGCAAAAATCAATGAATATTGTAAATGCACAAACAGTAATATCTCCACATTGCAAGGTGCAATTCTGAAATTTTTTGCTTTTTCCTGCTAATCCTAGCATGATAAAGAAGATTCAAAGAGAGTGAGATGCCAGCTCCTTTCATTCAGTCAGTAGCTTCAAACATTTCTGGACGTTTTTCAATGGCAAAAATCAATGAATATTGTAAATGCACAAACAGTAATTTCTCCACATTGCAAGGTGCAATTCTGAAATTTTTTGCTTTTTCCTGCTAATCCTAGCATGATAAAGAAGATTCAAAGAGAGTGAGATGCCAGCTCCTTTCATTCAGTCAGTAGCTTCAAACATTTCTGTTATATGAATAACATGATGTTTTTCAATGGCAAAAATCAATGAATATTGTAAATGCACAAACAGTAATATCTCCACATTGCAAGGTGCAATTCTGAAATTTTTTGCTTTTTCCTGCTAATCCTAGCATGATAAAGAAGATTCAAAGAGAGTGGGATGCCAGCTCCTTTCATTCAGTCAGTAGCTTCAAACATTTCTGGACGTTTTTCAATGGCAAAAATCAGTGAATATTGTAAATGCACAAACAGTAATATCTCCACATTGCAAGGTGCAATTCTGAAATTTTTTGCTTTTTCCTGCCAATCCTAGCATGATAAAGAAGATTCAAAGAGAGTGAGATGCCAGCTCCTTTCATTCAGTCAGTAGCTTCAAACATTTCTGGATGTTTTTCAATGGCAAAAATCAATGAATATTGTAAATGCACAAACAGTAATATCTTCACATTGCAAGGTGCAATTCTGAAATTTTTTGCTTTTTCCTGCTAATCCTAGCATGATAAAGAAGATTCAAAGAGAGTGAGATGACAGCTCCTTTCATTCAGTCAGTAGCTTCAAACATTTCTGGACGTTTTTCAATGGCAAAAATCAATGAATATTGTAAATGCACTAACAGTAATATCTCCACATTGCAAGGTGCAATTCTGAAATGTTTTGCTTTTTCCTGCTAATCCTAGCATGACAAAGAAGATTCAAAGAGAGTGAGATGCCAGCTCCTTTCATTCAGTCAGTAGCTTCAAACATTTCTGGACGTTTTTCAATGGCAAAAATCAATGAATATTGTAAATGCACAAACAGTAATATCTTCACATTGCAAGGTGCAATTCTGAAATTTTTTGCTTTTTCCTGCTAATCCTAGCATGATAAAGAAGATTCAAAGAGAGTGAGATGCCAGCTCATTTCATTCAGTCAGTAGCTTCAAACATTTCTGGTATATGAATAACATGATGTTTTTCAATGGCAAAAATCAATGAATATTGTAAATGCACAAACAGTAATATCTCCACATTGCAAGGTGCAATTCTGAAATTTTTTGCTTTTTCCTGCTAATCCTAGCATGATAAAGAAGATTCAAAGAGAGTGAGATGCCAGCTCCTTTCATTCAGTCAGTAGCTTCAAACATTTCTGGTATATGAATAACATGATGTTTTTCAATGGCAAAAATCAATGAATATTGTAAATGCACAAATAGTAATATCTCCACATTGCAAGGTGCAATTCTGAAATTTTTTGCTTTTTCCTGCTAATCCTAGCATGATAAAGAAGATTCAAAGAGAGTGAGATGCCAGCTCCTTTCATTCAGTCAGTAGCTTCAAACATTTCTGGACGTTTTTCAATGGCAAAAATCAATGAATATTGTAAATGCACAAACAGTAATATCTCCACATTGCAAGGTGCAATTCTGAAATGTTTTGCTTTTTCCTGCTAATCCTAGCATGACAAAGAAGATTCAAAGAGAGTGAGATGCCAGCTCCTTTCATTCAGTCAGTAGCTTCAAACATTTCTGGACGTTTTTCAATGGCAAAAATCAATGAATATTGTAAATGCACAAACAGTAATATCTCCACATTGCAAGGTGCAATTCTGAAATTTTTTGCTTTTTCCTGCTAATCCTAGCATGATAAAGAAGATTCAAAGAGAGTGAGATGCCAGCTCCTTTCATTCAGTCAGTAGCTTCAAACATTTCTGGTATATGAATAACATGATGTTTTTCAATGGCAAAAATCAATGAATATTGTAAATGCACAAACAGTAATATCTCCACATTGCAAGGTGCAATTCTGAAATTTTTTGCTTTTTCCTGCTAATCCTAGCATGATAAAGAAGATTCAAAGAGAGTGAGATGCCAGCTCCTTTCATTCAGTCAGTAGCTTCAAACATTTCTGGACGTTTTTCAATGGCAAAAATCAATGAATATTGTAAATGCACAAACAGTAATTTCTCCACATTGCAAGGTGCAATTCTGAAATTTTTTGCTTTTTCCTGCTAATCCTAGCATGATAAAGAAGATTCAAAGAGAGTGAGATGCCAGCTCCTTTCATTCAGTCAGTAGCTTCAAACATTTCTGGTATATGAATAACATGATGTTTTTCAATGGCAAAAATCAATGAATATTGTAAATGCACAAACAGTAATATCTCCACATTGCAAGGTGCAATTCTGAAATTTTTTGCTTTTTCCTGCTAATCCTAGCATGATAAAGAAGATTCAAAGAGAGTGAGATGCCAGCTCCTTTCATTCAGTCAGTAGCTTCAAACATTTCTGGACGTTTTTCAATGGCAAAAATCAATGAATATTGTAAATGCACAAACAGTAATATCTCCACATTGCAAGGTGCAATTCTGAAATTTTTTGCTTTTTCCTGCTAATCCTAGCATGATAAAGAAGATTCAAAGAGAGTGAGATGCCAGCTCCTTTCATTCAGTCAGTAGCTTCAAACATTTCTGGACGTTTTTCAATGGCAAAAATCAATGAATATTGTAAATGCACAAACAGTAATATCTCCACATTGCAAGGTGCAATTCTGAAATGTTTTGCTTTTTCCTGCTAATCCTAGCATGATAAAGAAGATTCAAAGAGAGTGAATTGCCAGCTCCTTTCATTCAGTCAGTAGCTTCAAACATTTCTGGTATATGAATAACATGATGTTTTTCAATGGCAAAAATCAATGAATATTGTAAATGCACAAACAGTAATATCTCCACATTGCAAGGTGCAATTCTGAAATTTTTTGCTTTTTTCTGCTAATCCTAGCATGATAAAGAAGATTCAAAGAGAGTGAGATGCCAGCTCCTTTCATTCAGTCAGTAGCTTCAAACATTTCTGGTATATGAATAACATGATGTTTTTCAATGGCAAAAATCAATGAATATTGTAAATGCACAAACAGTAATATCTCCACATTGCAAGGTGCAATTCTGAAATTTTTTGCTTTTTCCTGCTAATCCTAGCATGATAAAGAAGATTCAAAGAGAGTGAGATGCCAGCTCCTTTCATTCAGTCAGTAGCTTCAAACATTTCTGGACGTTTTTCAATGGCAAAAATCAATGAATATTGTAAATGCACAAACAGTAATATCTCCACATTGCAAGGTGCAATTCTGAAATATTTTGCTTTTTCCTGCTAATCCTAGCATGATAAAGAAGATTCAAAGAGAGTGAGATGCCAGCTCCTTTCATTCAGTCAGTAGCTTCAAACATTTCTGGACGTTTTTCAATGGCAAAAATCAATGAATATTGTAAATGCACAAACAGTAATATCTCCACATTGCAAGGTGCAATTCTGAAATTTTTTGCTTTTTCCTGCTAATCCTAGCATGATAAAGAAGATTCAAAGAGAGTGAGATGCCAGCTCCTTTTATTCAGTCAGTAGCATCAAACATTTCTGGACGTTTTTCAATGGCAAAAATCAATGAATATTGTAAATGCACAAACAGTAATATCTCCACATTGCAAGGTGCAATTCTGAAATTTTTTGCTTTTTCCTGCTAATCCTAGCATGGTAAAGAAGATTCAAAGAGAGTGAGATGCCAGCTCCTTTCATTCAGTCAGTAGCTTCAAACATTTCTGGATGTTTTTCAATGGCAAAAATCAATGAATATTGTAAATGCACAAACACTAATATCTCCACATTGCAAGGTGCAATTCTGAATTTTTTTGCTTTTTCCTGCTAATCCTAGAATGATAAAGAAGATTCAAAGAGAGTGAGATGCCCGCTCCTTTCATTCAGTCAGTAGCTTCAAACATTTCTGGTATATGAATAACATGATGTTTTTCAATGGCAAAAATCAATGAATATTGTAAATGCACAAACAGTAATATCTCCACATTGCAAGGTGCAATTCTGAAATTTTTTGCTTTTTTCTGCTAATCCTAGCATGATAAAGAAGATTCAAAGAGAGTGAGATGCCAGCTCCTTTCATTCAGTCAGTAGCTTCAAACATTTCTGGACGTTTTTCAATGGCAAAAATCAATGAATATTGTAAATGCACAAACAGTAATATCTCCACATTGCAAGGTGCAATTCTGAAATTTTTTGCTTTTTCCTGCTAATCCTAGCATGATAAAGAAGATTCAAAGAGAGTGAGATGCCAGCTCCTTTCATTCAGTCAGTAGCTTCAAACATTTCTGGTATATGAATAACATGATGTTTTTCAATGGCAAAAATCAATGAATATTGTAAATGCACAAACAGTAATATCTCCACATTGCAAGGTGCAATTCTGAAATTTTTTGCTTTTTCCTGCTAATCCTAGCATGATAAAGAAGATTCAAAGAGAGTGAGATGCCAGCTCCTTTCATTCAGTCAGTAGCTTTAAACATTTCTGGACGTTTTTCAATGGCAAAAATCAATGAATATTGTAAATGCACAAACAGTAATATCTCCACATTGCAAGGTGCAATTCTGAAATTTTTTGCTTTTTCCTGCTAATCCTAGCATGATAAAGAAGATTCAAAGAGAGTGAGATGCCAGCTCCTTTCATTCAGTCAGTAGCTTCAAACATTTCTGGACGTTTTTCAATGGCAAAAATCAATGAATATTGTAAATGCACAAACAGTAATATCTCCACATTGCATGGTGCAATTCTGAAATTTTTTGCTTTTTCCTGCTAATCCTAGCATGATAAAGAAGATTCAAAGAGAGTGAGATGCCAGCTCCTTTCATTCAGTCAGTAGCTTCAAACATTTCTGGACGTTTTTCAATGGCAAAAATCAATGAATATTGTAAATGCACAAACAGTAATATCTCCACATTGCAAGGTGCAATTCTGAAATTTTTTGCTTTTTCCTGCTAAACCTAGCATGATAAAGAAGATTCAAAGAGAGTGAGATGCCAGCTCCTTTCATTCAGTCAGTAGCTTTAAACATTTCTGGACGTTTTTCAATGGCAAAAATCAATGAATAGTGTAAATGCACAAACAGTAATATCTCCACATTGCAAGGTGCAATTCTGAAATTTTTTGCTTTTTCCTGCTAATCCTAGCATGATAAAGAAGATTCAAAGAGAGTGAGATGCCAGCTCCTTTCATTCAGTCAGTAGCTTCAAACATTTCTGGACGTTTTTCAATGGCAAAAATCAATGAATATTGTAAATGCACAAACAGTAATATCTCCACATTGCAAGGTGCAATTCTGAAATTTTTTGCTTTTTCCTGCTAATCCTAGCATGATAAAGAAGATTCAAAGAGAGTGAGATGCCAGCTCCTTTCATTCAGTCAGTAGCTTCAAACATTTCTGGACGTTTTTCAATGGCAAAAATCAATGAATATTGTAAATGCACAAACAGTAATATCTCCACATTGCAAGGTGCAATTCTGAAATTTTTTGCTTTTTCCTGCTAATCCTAGCATGATAAAGAAGATTCAAAGAGAGTGAGATGCCAGCTCCTTTCATTCAGTCAGTAGCTTCAAACATTTCTGGACGTTTTTCAATGGCAAAAATCAATGAATATTGTAAATGCACAAACAGTAATATCTCCACATTGCAAGGTGCAATTCTGAAATTTTTTGCTATTTCCTGCTAATCCTAGCATGATAAAGAAGATTCAAAGAGAGTGAGATGCCAGCTCCTTTCATTCAGTCAGTAGCTTCAAACATTTCTGGACGTTTTTCAATGGCAAAAATCAATGAATATTGTAAATGCACAAACAGTAATATCTCCACATTACAAGGTGCAATTCTGAAATTTTTTGCTTTTTCCTGCTAATCCTAGCATGATAAAGAAGATTCAAAGAGAGTGAGATGCCAGCTCCTTTCATTCAGTCAGTAGATTCAAACATTTCTGTTATATGAATAACATGATGTTTTTCAATGGCAAAAATCAATGAAAATTGTAAATGCACAAACAGTAATATCTCCACATTGCAAGGTGCAATTCTGAAATTTTTTGCTTTTTCCTGCTAATCCTAGCATGATAAAGAAGATTCAAAGAGAGTGAGATGCCAGCTCCTTTCATTCAGTCAGTAGCTTCAAACATTTGTGGACGTTTTTCAATGGCAAAAATCAATGAATATTGTAAATGCACAAAGAGTAATATCTCCACATTGCAAGGTGCAATTCTGAAATTTTTTGCTTTTTCCTGCTAATCCTAGCATGATAAAGAAGATTCAAAGAGAGTGAGATGCCAGCTCCTTTCATTCAGTCAGTAGCTTCAAACATTTCTGGTATATGAATAACATGATGTTTTTCAATAGCAAAAATCAATGAATATTGTAAATGCACAAACAGTAATATCTCCACATTGCAAGGTGCAATTCTGAAATTTTTTGCTTTTTCCTGCTAATCCTAGCATGATAAAGAAGATTCAAAGAGAGTGAGATGCCAGCTCCTTTCATTCAGTCAGTAGCTTAAAACATTTCTGGTATATGAATAACATGATGTTTTTCAATAGCAAAAATCAATGAATATTGTAAATGCACAAACAGTAATATCTCCACATTGCAAGGTGCAATTCTGAAATTTTTTGCTTTTTCCTGCTAATCCTAGCATGATAAAGAAGATTCAAAGAGAGTGAGATGCCAGCTCCTTTCATTCAGTCAGTAGCTTCAAACATTTCTGGTATATGAATAACATGATGTTTTTCAATGGCAAAAATCAATGAATATTGTAAATGCACAAACCGTAATATCTCCACATTGCAAGGTGCAATTCTGAAATTTTTTGCTTTTTCCTGCTAATCCTAGCATGATAAAGAAGATTCAAAGAGAGTGAGATGCCAGCTCCTTTCATTCAGTCAGTAGCTTCAAACATTTCTGGTATATGAATAACATGATGTTTTTCAATGGCAAAAATCAATGAATATTGTAAATGCACAAACAGTAATATCTCCACATTGCAAGGTGCAATTCTGAAATTTTTTGCTTTTTCCTGCTAATCCTAGCATGATAAAGAACATTCAAAGAGAGTGAGATGCCAGCTCCTTTCATTCAGTCAGTAGCTTCAAACATTTCTGGACGTTTTTCAATGGCAAAAATCAATGAATATTGTAAATGCACAAACAGTAATATCTCCAAGTTGCAAGGTGCAATTCTGAAATTTTTTTCTTTTTCCTGCTAATCCTAGCATGATAAAGAAGATTCAAAGAGAGTGAGATGCCAGCTCCTTTCATTCAGTCAGTAGCTTCAAACATTTCTGGACGTTTTTCAATGGCAAAAATCAATGAATATTGTAAATGCACAAACAGTAATATCTCCACATTGCAAGGTGCAATTCTGAAATTTTTTGCTTTTTCCTGCTAATCCTAGCATGATAAAGAAGATTCAAAGAGAGTGAGATGCCAGCTCCTTTCATTCAGTCAGTAGCTTAAAACATTTCTGTTATATGAATAACATGATGTTTTTCAATGGCAAAAATCAATGAATATTGTAAATGCACAAACAGTAATATCTCCACATTGCAAGGTGCAATTCTGAAATTTTTTGCTTTTTCCTGCTAATCCTAGCATGTTAAAGAAGATTCAAAGAGAGTGAGATGCCAGCTCCTTTCATTCAGTCAGTAGCTTCAAACATTTCTGGTATATGAATAACATGATGTTTTTCAATGGCAAAAATCAATGAATATTGTAAATGCACAAACAGTAATATCTCCACATTGCAAGGTGCAATTCTGAAATTTTTTGCTTTTTCCTGCTAATCCTAGCATGATAAAGAACATTCAAAGAGAGTGAGATGCCAGCTCCTTTCATTCAGTCAGTAGCTTCAAACATTTCTGGTATATGAATAACATGATGTTTTTCAATGGCAAAAATCAATGAATATTGTAAATGCACAAACAGTAATATCTCCACATTGCAAGGTGCAATTCTGAAATTTTTTGCTTTTTCCTGCTAATCCTAGCATGATAAAGAAGATTCAAAGAGAGTGAGATGCCAGCTCCTTTCATTCAGTCAGTAGCTTCAAACATTTCTGGTATATGAATAACATGATGTTTTTCAATGGCAAAAATCAATGAATATTGTAAATGCACAAACAGTAATATCTCCACATTGCAAGGTGCAATTCTGAAATTTTTTGCTTTTTCCTGCTAATCCTAGCATGATAAAGAAGATTCAAAGAGAGTGAGATGCCAGCTCCTTTCATTCAGTCAGTAGCTTCAAACATTTCTGGACGTTTTTCAATGGCAAAAATCAATGAATATTGTAAATGCACAAACAGTAATATCTCCACATTGCAAGGTGCAATTCTGAAATTTTTTGCTTTTTCCTGCTAATCCTAGCATGATAAAGAAGATTCAAAGAGAGTGAGATGCCAGCTCCTTTCATTCAGTCAGTAGCTTCAAACATTTCTGGTATATGAATAACATGATGTTTTTCAATGGCAAAAATCAATGAATATTGTAAATGCACAAACAGTAATATCTCCACATTGCAAGGTGCAATTCTGAAATTTTTTGCTTTTTCCTGCTAATCCTAGCATGATAAAGAAGATTCAAAGAGAGTGAGATGCCAGCTCCTTTCATTCAGTCAGTAGCTTAAAACATTTCTGTTATATGAATAACATGATGTTTTTCAATGGCAAAAATCAATGAATATTGTAAATGCACAAACAGTAATATCTCCACATTGCAAGGTGCAATTCTGAAATTTTTTGCTTTTTCCTGCTAATCCTAGCATGTTAAAGAAGATTCAAAGAGAGTGAGATGCCAGCTCCTTTCATTCAGTCAGTAGCTTCAAACATTTCTGGACATTTTTCAATGGCAAAAATCAATGAATATTGTAAATGCACAAACAGTAATATCTCCACATTGCAAGGTGCAATTCTGAAATTTTTTGCTTTTTCCTGCTAATCCTAGCATGATAAAGAAGTTTCAAAGAGAGTGAGATGCCAGCTCCTTTCATTCAGTCAGTAGCTTCAAACATTTCTGGTATATGAATCACATGATGTTTTTCAATGGCAAAAATCAATGAATATTGTAAATGCACAAACAGTAATATCTCCACATTGCAAGGTGCAATTCTGAAATTTTTTGCTTTTTGCTGCTAATCCTAGCATGATAAAGAAGATTCAAAGAGAGTGAGATGCCAGCTCCTTTCATTCAGTCAGTAGCTTCAAACATTTCTGGTATATGAATAACATGATGTTTTTCAATGGCAAAAATCAATGAATATTGTAAATGCACAAACAGTAATATCTCAACATTGCAAGGTGCAATTCTGAAATTTTTTGCTTTTTCCTGCTAATCCTAGCATGATAAAGAAGATTCAAAGAGAGTGAGATGCCAGCTCCTTTCATTCAGTCAGTAGCTTCAAACATTTCTGGTATATGAATAACATGATGTTTTTCAATGGCAAAAATCAATGAATATTGTAAATGCACAAACAGTAATATCTCCACATTGCAAGGTTCAATTCTGAAATTTTTTGCTTTTTCCTGCTAATCCTAGCATGATAAAGAAGATTCAAAGAGAGTGAGATGCCAGCTCCTTTCATTCAGTCAGTAGCTTAAAACATTTCTGTTATATGAATAACATGATGTTTTTCAATGGCAAAAATCAATGAATATTGTAAATGCACAAACAGTAATATCTCCACATTGCAAGGTGCAATTCTGAAATTTTTTGCTTTTTCCTGCTAATCCTAGCATGTTAAAGAAGATTCAAAGAGAGTGAGATGCCAGCTCCTTTCATTCAGTCAGTAGCTTCAAACATTTCTGGACATTTTTCAATGGCAAAAATCAATGAATATTGTAAATGCACAAACAGTAATATCTCCACATTGCAAGGTGCAATTCTGAAATTTTTTGCTTTTTCCTGCTAATCCTAGCATGATAAAGAAGTTTCAAAGAGAGTGAGATGCCAGCTCCTTTCATTCAGTCAGTAGCTTCAAACATTTCTGGTATATGAATCACATGATGTTTTTCAATGGCAAAAATCAATGAATATTGTAAATGCACAAACAGTAATATCTCCACATTGCAAGGTGCAATTCTGAAATTTTTTGCTTTTTGCTGCTAATCCTAGCATGATAAAGAAGATTCAAAGAGAGTGAGATGCCAGCTCCTTTCATTCAGTCAGTAGCTTCAAACATTTCTGGTATATGAATAACATGATGTTTTTCAATGGCAAAAATCAATGAATATTGTAAATGCACAAACAGTAATATCTCAACATTGCAAGGTGCAATTCTGAAATTTTTTGCTTTTTCCTGCTAATCCTAGCATGATAAAGAAGATTCAAAGAGAGTGAGATGCCAGCTCCTTTCATTCAGTCAGTAGCTTCAAACATTTCTGGTATATGAATAACATGATGTTTTTCAATGGCAAAAATCAATGAATATTGTAAATGCACAAACAGTAATATCTCCACATTGCAAGGTTCAATTCTGAAATTTTTTGCTTTTTCCTGCTAATCCTAGCAT
This sequence comes from Phyllobates terribilis, assembly GCF_046119375.1. Lineage (NCBI taxonomy): Eukaryota > Metazoa > Chordata > Amphibia > Anura > Dendrobatidae > Phyllobates > Phyllobates terribilis. The sequence goes on along the minus strand of NW_027365761.1, from coordinate 27,750 downwards.
GATAAAGAAGATTCAAAGAGAGTGAGATGCCAGCTCCTTTCATTCAGTCAGTAGCTTCAAACATTTCTGGACGTTTTTCAATGGCAAAAATCAATGAATATTGTAAATGCACAAACAGTAATATCTCCACATTGCAAGGTGCAATTCTGAAATTTTTTGCTTTTTCCTGCTAATCCTAGCATGATAAAGAAGATTCAAAGAGAGTGAGATGCCAGCTCCTTTCATTCAGTCAGTAGCTTCAAACATTTCTGGACGTTTTTCAATGGCAAAAATCAATGAATATTGTAAATGCACAAACAGTAATATCTCCACATTGCAAGGTGCAATTCTGAAATTTTTTGCTTTTTCCTGCTAATCCTAGCATGATAAAGAAGATTCAAAGAGAGTGAGATGCCAGCTCCTTTCATTCAGTCAGTAGCTTCAAACATTTCTGGACGTTTTTCAATGGCAAAAATCAATGAATATTGTAAACGCACAAACAGTAATATCTCCACATTGCAAGGTGCAATTCTGAAATTTTTTGCTTTTTCCTGCTAATCCTAGCATGATAAAGAAGATTCAAAGAGATTGAGATGCCAGCTCCTTTCATTCAGTCAGTAGCTTCAAACATTTCTGGACGTTTTTCAATGGCAAAAATCAATGAATATTGTAAATGCACAAACAGTAATATCTCCACATTGCAAGGTGCAATTCTGAAATTTTTTGCTTTTTCCTGCTAATCCTAGCATGATAAAGAAGATTCAAAGAGAGTGAGATGCCAGCTCCTTTCATTCAGTCAGTAGCTTCAAACATTTCTGGACGTTTTTCAATGGCAAAAATCAATGAATATTGTAAATGCACAAACAGTAATATCTCCACATTGCAAGGTGCAATTCTGAAATTTTTTGCTTTTTTCTGCTAATCCTAGCATGATAAAGAAGATTCAAAGAGAGTGAGATGCCAGCTCCTTTCATTCAGTCAGTAGCTTCAAACATTTCTGGTATATGAATAACATGATGTTTTTCAATGGCAAAAATCAATGAATATTGTAAATGCACAAACAGTAATATCTCCACATTGCAAGGTGCAATTCTGAAATTTTTTGCTTTTTCCTGCTAATCCTAGGATGATAAAGAAGATTCAAAGAGAGTGAGATGCCAGCTCCTTTCATTCAGTCAGTAGCTTCAAACATTTCTGGACGTTTTTCAATGGCAAAAATCAATGAATATTGTAAATGCACAAACAGTAATTTCTCCACATTGCAAGGTGCAATTCTGAAATTTTTTTCTTTTTCCTGCTAATCCTAGCATGATAAAGAAGATTCAAAGAGAGTGAGATGCCAGCTCCTTTCATTCAGTCAGTAGCTTCAAACATTTCTGGACGTTTTTCAATGGCAAAAATCAATGAATATTGTAAATGCACAAACAGTAATATCTCCACATTGCAAGGTGCAATTCTGAAATTTTTTGCTTTTTCCTGCTAATCCTAGCATGATAAAGAAGATTCAAAGAGAGTGAGATGCCAGCTCCTTTCATTCAGTCAGTAGCTTCAAACATTTCTGGACGTTTTTCAATGGCAAAAATCAATGAATATTGTAAATGCACAAACAGTAATATCTCCACATTGCAAGGTGCAATTCTGAAATTTTTTGCTTTTTCCTGCTAATCCTAGCATGATAAAGAAGATTCAAAGAGAGTGAGATGCCAGCTCCTTTCATTCAGTCAGTAGCTTCAAACATTTCTGGACGTTTTTCAATGGCAAAAATCAATGAATATTGTAAATGCACAAACAGTAATATCTCCACATTGCAAGGTGCAATTCTGAAATTTTTTGCTTTTTCCTGCTAATCCTAGCATGATAAAGAAGATTCAAAGAGAGTGAGATGCCAGCTCCTTTCATTCAGTCAGTAGCTTCAAACATTTCTGGTATATGAATAACATGATGTTTTTCAATGGCAAAAATCAATGAATATTGTAAATGCACAAACAGTAATATCTCCACATTGCAAGGTGCAATTCTGAAATTTTTTGCTTTTTCCTGCTAATCCTAGCATGATAAAGAAGATTCAAAGAGAGTGAGATGCCAGCTCCTTTCATTCAGTCAGTAGCTTCAAACATTTCTGGACGTTTTTCAATTGCAAAAATCAATGAATATTGTAAATGCACAAACAGTAATATCTCCACATTGCAAGGTGCAATTCTGAAATTTTTTGCTTTTTCCTGCTAATCCTAGCATGATAAAGAAGATTCAAAGAGAGTGAGATGCCAGCTCCTTTCATTCAGTCAGTAGCTTCAAACATTTCTGGACGTTTTTCAATGGCAAAAATCAATGAATATTGTAAATGCACAAACAGTAATATCTCCACATTGCAAGGTGCAATTCTGAAATTTTTTGCTTTTTCCTGCTAATCCTAGCATGATAAAGAAGATTCAAAGAGAGTGAGATGCCAGCTCCTTTCATTCAGTCAGTAGCTTCAAACATTTCTGGACGTTTTTCAATGGCAAAAATCAATGAATATTGTAAATGCACAAACAGTAATATCTCCACATTGCAAGGTGCAATTCTGAAATTTTTTGCTTTTTCCTGCTAATCCTAGCATGATAAAGAAGATTCAAAGAGAGTGAGATGCCAGCTCCTTTCATTCAGTAAGTAGCTTCAAACATTTCTGGACGTTTTTCAATGGCAAAAATCAATGAATATTGTAAATGCACAAACAGTAATATCTCCACATTGCAAGGTTCAATTCTGAAATTTTTTGCTTTTTCCTGCTAATCCTAGCATGATAAAAAAGATTCAAAGAGAGTGAGATGCCAGCTCCTTTCATTCAGTCAGTAGCTTCAAACATTTCTGGTATATGAATAACATGATGTTTTTCAATGGCAAAAATCAATGAATATTGTAAATGCACAAACAGTAATATCTCCACATTGCAAGGTGCAATTCTGAATTTTTTTGCTTTTTCCTGCTAATCCTAGCATGATAAAGAAGATTCAAAGAGAGTGAGATGCCAGCTCCTTTCATTCAGTCAGTAGCTTCAAACATTTCTGGACGTTTTTCAATGGCAAAAATCAATGAATATTGTAAATGCACAAACAGTAATATCTCCACATTGCAAGGTGCAATTCTGAAATTTTTTGCTTTTTCCTGCTAATCCTAGCATGATAAAGAAGATTCAAAGAGAGTGAGATGCCAGCTCCTTTCATTCAGTCAGTAGCTTCAAACATTTCTGGACGTTTTTCAATGGCAAAAATCAATGAATATTGTAAATGCACAAACAGTAATATCTCCACATTGCAAGGTGCAATTCTGAAATTTTTTGCTTTTTCCTGCTAATCCTAGCATGATAAAGAAGATTCAAAGAGAGTGAGATGCCAGCTCCTTTCATTCAGTCAGTAGCTTCAAACATTTCTGGTATATGAATAACATGATGTTTTTCAATGGCAAAAATCAATGAATATTGTAAATGCACAAACAGTAATATCTCCACATTGCAAGGTGCAATTCTGAAATTTTTTGCTTTTTCCTGCTAATCCTAGCATGATAAAGAAGATTCAAAGAGAGTGAGATGCCAGCTCCTTTCATTCAGTCAGTAGCTTCAAACATTTCTGGACGTTTTTCAATTGCAAAAATCAATGAATATTGTAAATGCACAAACAGTAATATCTCCACATTGCAAGGTGCAATTCTGAAATTTTTTGCTTTTTCCTGCTAATCCTAGCATGATAAAGAAGATTCAAAGAGAGTGAGATGCCAGCTTCTTTCATTCAGTCAGTAGCTTCAAACATTTCTGGACGTTTTTCAATGGCAAAAATCAATGAATATTGTAAATGCACAAACAGTAATATCTCCACATTGCAAGGTGCAATTCTGAAATTTTTTGCTTTTTCCTGCTAATCCTAGCATGATAAAGAAGATTCAAAGAGAGTGAGATGCCAGCTCCTTTCATTGAGTCAGTAGCTTCAAACATTTCTGGACGTTTTTCAATGGCAAAAATCAATGAATATTGTAAATGCACAAACAGTAATATCTCCACATTGCAAGGTGCAATTCTGAAATTTTTTGCTTTTTCCTGCTAATCCTAGCATGATAAAGAAGATTCAAAGAGAGTGAGATGCCAGCTCCTTTCATTCAGTCAGTAGCTTCAAACATTTCTGGACGTTTTTCAATGGCAAAAATCAATGAATATTGTAAATGCACAAACAGTAATATCTCCACATTGCAAGGTGCAATTCTGAAATTTTTTGCTTTTTCCTGCTAATCCTAGCATGATAAAAAAGATTCAAAGAGAGTGAGATGCCAGCTCCTTTCATTCAGTCAGTAGCTTCAAACATTTATGGTATATGAATAACATGATGTTTTTCAATGGCAAAAATCAATGAATATTGTAAATGCACAAACAGTAATATCTCCACATTGCAAGGTGCAATTCTGAATTTTTTTGCTTTTTCCTGCTAATCCTAGCATGATAAAGAAGATTCAAAGAGAGTGATATGCCAGCTCCTTTCATTCAGTCAGTAGCTTCAAACATTTCTGGACGTTTTTCAATGGCAAAAATCAATGAATATTGTAAATGCACAAACAGTAATATCTCCACATTGCAAGGTGCAATTCTGAAATTTTTTGCTTTTTCCTGCTAATCCTAGCATGATAAAGAAGATTCAAAGAGAGTGAGATGCCAGCTCCTTTCATTCAGTCAGTAGCTTCAAACATTTCTGGACGTTTTTCAATGGCAAAAATCAATGAATATTGTAAATGCACAAACAGTAATATCTCCACATTGCAAGGTGCAATTCTGAAATTTTTTGCTTTTTCCTGCTAATCCTAGCATGATAAAGAAGATTCAAAGAGAGTGAGATGCCAGCTCCTTTCATTCAGTCAGTAGCTTCAAACATTTCTGGTATATGAATAACATGATGTTTTTCAATGGCAAAAATCAATGAATATTGTAAATGCACAAACAGTAATATCTCCACATTGCAAGGTGCAATTCTGAAATTTTTTGCTTTTTCCTGCTAATCCTAGCATGATAAAGAAGATTCAAAGAGAGTGAGATGCCAGCTCCTTTCATTCAGTCAGTAGCTTCAAACATTTCTGGACGTTTTTCAATTGCAAAAATCAATGAATATTGTAAATGCACAAACAGTAATATCTCCACATTGCAAGGTGCAATTCTGAAATTTTTTGCTTTTTCCTGCTAATCCTAGCATGATAAAGAAGATTCAAAGAGAGTGAGATGCCAGCTCCTTTCATTCAGTCAGTAGCTTCAAACATTTCTGGACGTTTTTCAATGGCAAAAATCAATGAATATTGTAAATGCACAAACAGTAATATCTCCACATTGCAAGGTGCAATTCTGAAATTTTTTGCTTTTTCCTTCTAATCCTAGCATGATAAAGAAGATTCAAAAAGAGTGAGATGCCAGCTCCTTTCATTCAGTCAGTAGCTTCAAACATTTCTGGACGTTTTTCAATGGCAAAAATCAATGAATATTGTAAATGCACAAACAGTAATATCTCCACATTGCAAGGTGCAATTCTGAAATTTTTTGCTTTTTCCTGCTAATCCTAGCATGATAAAGAAGATTCAAAGAGAGTGAGATGCCAGCTCCTTTCATTCAGTCAGTAGCTTCAAACATTTCTGGTATATGAATAACATGATGTTTTTCAATGGCAAAAATCAATGAATATTGTAAATGCACAAACAGTAATATCTCCACATTGCAAGGTGCAATTCTGAAATTTTTTGCTTTTTCCTGCTAATCCTAGCATGATAAAGAAGATTCAAAGAGAGTGAGATGCCAGCTCCTTTCATTCAGTCAGTAGCTTCAAACATTTCTGGTATATGAATAACATGATGTTTTTCAATGGCAAAAATCAATGAATATTGTAAATGCACAAACAGTAATATCTCCACATTGCAAGGTGCAATTCTGAAATTTTTTGCTTTTTCCTGCTAATCCTAGCATGATAAAGAAGATTCAAAGAGAGTGAGATGCCAGCTCCTTTCATTCAGTCAGTAGCTTCAAACATTTCTGGACGTTTTTCAATGGCAAAAATCAATGAATATTGTAAATGCACAAACAGTAATATCTCCACATTGCAAGGTGCAATTCTGAAATTTTTTGCTTTTTCCTGCTAATCCTAGCATGATAAAAAAGAATCAAAGAGAGTGAGATGCCAGCTCCTTTCATTCAGTCAGCAGCTTCAAACATTTCTGGTATATGAATAACATGATGTTTTTCAATGGCAAAAATCAATGAATATTGTAAATGCACAAACAGTAATATCTCCACATTGCAAGGTGCAATTCTGAATTTTTTTGCTTTTTCCTGCTAATCCTAGCATGATAAAGAAGATTCAAAGTGAGTGAGATGCCAGCTCCTTTCATTCAGTCAGTAGCTTCAAACATTTCTGGACGTTTTTCAATGGCAAAAATCAATGAATATTGTAAATGCAAAAACAATAATATCTCCACATTGCAAGGTGCAATTCTGAAATTTTTTGCTTTTTCCTGCTAATCCTAGCATGATAAAGAAGATTCAAAGAGAGTGAGATGCCAGCTCCTTTCATTCAGTCAGTAGCTTCAAACATTTCTGGACGTTTTTCAATGGCAAAAATCAATGAATATTGTAAATGCACAAACAGTAATATCTCCACATTGCAAGGTGCAATTCTGAAATTTTTTGCTTTTTCCTGCTAATCCTAGCATGATAAAGAAGATTCAAAGAGAGTGAGATGCCAGCTCCTTTCATTCAGTCAGTAGCTTCAAACTTTTCTGGTATATGAATAACATGATGTTTTTCAATGGCAAAAATCAATGAATATTGTAAATGCACAAACAGTAATATCTCCACATTGCAAGGTGCAATTCTGAATTTTTTTGCTTTTTCCTGCTAATCCTAGCATGATAAAGAAGATTCAAAGAGAGTGAGATGCCAGCTCCTTTCATTCAGTCAGTAGCTTCAAACATTTCTGGACGTTTTTCAATGGCAAAAATCAATGAATATTGTAAATGCACAAACAGTAATATCTCCACATTGCAAGGTGCAATTCTGAAATTTTTTGCTTTTTCCTGCTAATCCTAGCATGATAAAGAAGATTCAAAGAGAGTGAGATGCCAGCTCCTTTCATTCAGTCAGTAGCTTCAAACATTTCTGGACGTTTTTCAATCGCAAAAATCAAAGAATATTGTAAATGCACAAACATTTACAATATATCCTAGCATGATAAAGAAGATTCAAAGAGAGTGAGATGCCAGCTCCTTTCATTCAGTCAGTAGCTTCAAACATTTCTGGACGTTTTTCATTGGCAAAAATCAATGAATATTGTAAATGCACAAACAGTAATATCTCCACATTGCAAGGTGCAATTCTGAAATTTTTTGCTTTTTCCTGCTAATCCTAGCATGATAAAGAAGATTCAAAGAGAGTGAGATGCCAGCTCCTTTCATTCAGTCAGTAGCTTCAAACATTTCTGGACGTTTTTCAATGGCAAAAATCAATGAATATTGTAAATGCACAAACAGTAATATCTCCACATTGCAAGGTGCAATTCTGAAATTTTTTGCTTTTTCCTGCTAATCCTAGCATGATAAAGAAGATTCAAAGAGAGTGAGATGCCAGCTCCTTTCATTCAGTCAGTGGCTTCAAACATTTCTGGACGTTTTTCAATGGCAAAAATCAATGAATATTGTAAATGCACAAACAGTAATATCTCCACATTGCAAGGTGCAATTCTGAAATTTTTTGCTTTTTCCTGCTAATCCTAGCACGATAAAAAAGATTCAAAGAGAGTGAGATGCCAGCTCCTTTCATTCAGTCAGTATCTTCAAACATTTCTGGTATATGAATAACATGATGTTTTTCAATGGCAAAAATCAATGAATATTGTAAATGCACAAACAGTAATATCTCCACATTGCAAGGTGCAATTCTGAATTTTTTTGCTTTTTCCTGCTAATCCTAGCATGATAAAGAAGATTCAAAGAGAGTGAGATGCCAGCTCCTTTCATTCAGTCAGTAGCTTCAAACATTTCTGGACGTTTTTCAATGGCAAAAATCAATGAATATTGTAAATGCACAAACAGTAATATCTCCACATTGCAAGGTGCAATTCTGAAATTTTTTGCTTTTTCCTGCTAATCCTAGCATGATAAAGAAGATTCAAAGAGAGTGAGATGCCAGCTCCTTTCATTCAGTCAGTAGCTTCAAACATTTCTGGACGTTTTTCAATGGCAAAAATCAATGAATATTGTAAATGCACAAACAGTAATATCTCCACATTGCAAGGTGCAATTCTGAAATTTTTTGCTTTTTCCTGCTAATCCTAGCATGATAAAGAAGATTCAAAGAGAGTGAGATGCCAGCTCCTTTCATTCAGTCAGTAGCTTCAAACATTTCTGGTATATGAATAACATGATGTTTTTCAATGGCAAAAATCAATGAATATTGTAAATGCACAAACAGTAATAACTCCACATTGCAAGGTGCAATTCTGAAATTTTTTGCTTTTTCCTGCTAATCCTAGCATGATAAAGAAGATTCAAAGAGAGTGAGATGCCAGCTCCTTTCATTCAGTCAGTAGCTTCAAACATTTCTGGACGTTTTTCAATGGCAAAAATCAATGAATATTGTAAATGCACAAACAGTAATATCTCCACATTGCAAGGTGCAATTCTGAAATTTTTTGCTTTTTCCTTCTAATCCTAGCATGATAAAGAAGATTCAAAGAGAGTGAGATGCCAGCTCCTTTCATTCAGTCAGTAGCTTCAAACATTTCTGGACGTTTTTCAATGGCAAAAATCAATGAATATTGTAAATGCACAAACAGTAATATCTCCACATTGCAAGGTGCAATTCTGAAATTTTTTGCTTTTTCCTGCTAATCCTAGCATGATAAAGAAGATTCAAAGAGAGTGAGATGCCAGCTCCTTTCATTCAGTCAGTAGCTTCAAACATTTCTAGACGTTTTTCAATGGCAAAATTCAATGAATATTGTAAATGCACAAACAGTAATATCTCCACATTGCAAGGTGCAATTCTGAAATTTTTTGCTTTTTCCTGCTAATCCTAGCATGATAAAGAAGATTCAAAGAGAGTGACATGCCAGCTCCTTTCATTCAGTCAGTAGCTTCAAACATTTCGGGACGTTTTTCAATGGCAAAAATCAATGAATATTGTAAATGCACAAACAGTAATATCTCCACATTGCAAGGTGCAATTCTGAAATATTTTGCTTTTTCCTGCTAATCCTAGCATGATAAAGAAGATTCAAAGAGAGTGAGATGCCAGCTCCTTTCATTCAGTCAGTAGCTTCAAACATTTCTGGACGTTTTTCAATGGCAAAAATCAATGAATATTGTAAATGCACAAACAGTAATATCTCCACATTGCAAGGTGCAATTCTGAAATTTTTTGCTTTTTCCTGCTAATCCTAGCATGATAAAGAAGATTCAAAGAGAGTGAGATGCCAGCTCCTTTCATTCAGTCAGTAGCTTCAAACATTTCTGGTATATGAATAACATGATGTTTTTCAATGGCAAAAATCAATGAATATTGTAAATGCACAAACAGTAATATCTCCACATTGCAAGGTGCAATTCTGAAATTTTTTGCTTTTTCCTGCTAATCCTAGCATGATAAAGAAGATTCAAAGAGAGTGAGATGCCAGCTCCTTTCATTCAGTCAGTAGCTTCAAACATTTCTGGACGTTTTTCAATGGCAAAAATCAATGAATATTGTAAATGCACAAACAGTAATATCTCCACATTGCAAGGTGCAATTCTGAAATTTTTTGCTTTTTCCTGCTATTCCTAGCATGATAAAGAAGATTCAAAGAGAGTGAGATGCCAGCTCCTTTCATTCAGTCAGTAGCTTCAAACATTTCTGGTATATGAATAACATGATGTTTTTCAATGGCAAAAATCAATGAATATTGTAAATGCACAAACAGTAATATCTCCACATTGCAAGGTGCAATTCTGAAATTTTTTGCTTTTTCCTGCTAATCCTAGCATGATAAAGAAGATTCAAAGAGAGTGAGATGCCAGCTCCTTTCATTCAGTCAGTAGCTTCAAACATTTCTGGACGTTTTTCAATGGCAAAAATCAATGAATATTGTAAATGCACAAACAGTAATATCTCCACATTGCAAGGTGCAATTCTGAAATTTTTTGCTTTTTCCTGCTAATCCTAGCATGATAAAGAAGATTCAAAGAGAGTGAGATGCCAGCTCCTTTCATTCAGTCAGTAGCTTCAAACATTTCTGGACGTTTTTCAATGTCAAAAATCAATGAATATTGTAAATGCACAAACAGTAATATCTCCACATTGCAAGGTGCAATTCTGAAATTTTTTGCTTTTTCCTGCTAATCCTAGCATGATAAAGAAGATTCAAAGAGAGTGAGATGCCAGCTCCTTTCATTCAGTCAGTAGCTTCAAACATTTCTGGACGTTTTTCAATTGCAAAAATCAATGAATATTGTAAATGCACAAACAGTAATATCTCCACATTGCAAGGTGCAATTCTGAAATTTTTTGCTTTTTCCTGCTAATCCTAGCATGATAAAGAAGATTCAAAGAGAGTGAGATGCCAGCTCCTTTCATTCAGTCAGTAGCTTCAAACATTTCTGGTATATGAATAACATGATGTTTTTCAATGGCAAAAATCAATGAATATTGTAAATGCACAAACAGTAATATCTCCACATTGCAAGGTGCAATTCTGAAATTTTTTGCTTTTTCCTGCTAATCCTAGCATGATAAAGAAGATTCAAAGAGAGTGAGATGCCAGCTCCTTTCATTCAGTCAGTAGCTTCAAACATTTCTGGACATTTTTCAATGGCAAAAATCAATGAATATTGTAAATTCACAAACAGTAATATCTCCACATTGCAAGGTGCAATTCTGAAATTTTTTGCTTTTTCCTGCTAATCCTAGCATGATAAAGAAGATTCAAAGAGAGTGAGATGCCAGCTCCTTTCATTCAGTCAGTAGCTTCAAACATTTCTGGTATATGAATAACATGATGTTTTTCAATGGCAAAAATCAATGAATATTGTAAATGTACAAACAGTAATATCTCCACATTGCAAGGTGCAATTCTGAAATTTTTTGCTTTTTCCTGCTAATCCTAGCATGATAAAGAAGATTCAAAGAGAGTGAGATGCCAGCTCCTTTCATTCAGTCAGTAGCTTCAAACATTTCTGGTATATGAATAACATGATGTTTTTCAATGGCAAAAATCAATGAATATTGTAAATGTACAAACAGTAATATCTCCACATTGCAAGGTGCAATTCTGAAATTTTTTGCTTTTTCCTGCTAATCCTAGCATGATGAAGAAGATTCAAAGAGAGTGAGATGCCAGCTCCTTTCATTCAGTCAGTAGCTTCAAACATTTCTGGTATATCTATAACATGATGTTTTTCAATGGCAAAAATCAATGAATATTGTAAATGCACAAACAGTAATATCTCCACATTGCAAGGTGCAATTCTGAATTTTTTTGCTTTTTCCTGCTAATCCTAGCATGATAAAGAAGATTCAAAGAGAGTGAGATGCCAGCTCCTTTCATTCAGTCAGTAGCTTCAAACATTTCTGGTATATGAATAACATGATGTTTTTCAATGGCAAAAATCAATGAATATTGTAAATGCACAAACAGTAATATCTCCACATTGCAAGGTGCAATTCTGAAATTTTTTGCTTTTTCCTGCTAATCCTAGCATGATAAAGAAGATTCAAAGAGAGTGAGATGCCAGCTCCTTTCATTCAGTCAGTAGCTTCAAACATTTCTGGACGTTTTTCAATGGCAAAAATCAATGAATATTGTAAATGCACAAACAGTAATATCTCCACATTGCAAGGTGCAATTCTGAAATTTTTTGCTTTTTCCTGCTAATCCTAGCATGATAAAGAAGATTCAAAGAGAGTGAGATGCCAGCTCCTTTCATTCAGTCAGTAGCTTCAAACATTTCTGGTATATGAATAACATGATGTTTTTCAATGGCAAAAATCAATGAATATTGTAAATGCACAAACAGTAATATCTCCACATTGCAAGGTGCAATTCTGAAATTTTTTGCTTTTTCCTGCTAATCCTAGCATGATAAAGAAGATTCAAAGAGAGTGAGATGCCAGCTCCTTTCATTCAGTCAGTAGCTTCAAACATTTCTGGACATTTTTCAATGGCAAAAATCAATGAATATTGTAAATTCACAAACAGTAATATCTCCACATTGCAAGGTGCAATTCTGAAATTTTTTGCTTTTTCCTGCTAATCCTAGCATGATAAAGAAGATTCAAAGAGAGTGAGATGCCAGCTCCTTTCATTCAGTCAGTAGCTTCAAACATTTCTGGTATAAGAATAACATGATGTTTTTCAATGGCAAAAATCAATGAATATTGTAAATGTACAAACAGTAATATCTCCACATTGCAAGGTGCAATTCTGAAATTTTTTGCTTTTTCCTGCTAATCCTAGCATGATAAAGAAGATTCAAAGAGAGTGAGATGCCAGCTCCTTTCATTCAGTCAGTAGCTTCAAACATTTCTGGTATATCTATAACATGATGTTTTTCAATGGCAAAAATCAATGAATATTGTAAATGCACAATCAGTAATATCTCCACATTGCAAGGTGCAATTCTGAAATTTTTTGCTTTTTCCTGCTAATCCTAGCATGATAAAGAAGATTCAAAGAGAGTGAGATGCCAGCTCCTTTCATTCAGTCAGTAGCTTCAAACATTTCTGGACGTTTTTCAATGGCAAAAATCAATGAATATTGTAAATGCACAAACAGTAATATCTCCACATTGCAAGGTGCAATTCTGAAATTTTTTGCTTTTTCCTGCTAATCCTAGCATGATAAAGAAGATTCAAAGAGAGTGAGATGCCAGCTCCTTTCATTCAGTCAGTAGCTTCAAACATTTCTGGACGTTTTTCAATGGCAAAAATCAATGAATATTGTAAATGCACAAACAGTAATATCTCCACATTGCAAGGTGCAATTCTGAAATTTTTTGCTTTTTCCTGCTAATCCTAGCATGATAAAGAAGATTCAAAGAGAGTGAGATGCCAGCTCCTTTCATTCAGTCAGTAGCTTCAAACATTTCTGGACGTTTTTCAATGGCAAAAATCAATGAATATTGTAAATGCACAAACAGTAATATCTCCACATTGCAAGGTGCAATTCTGAAATTTTTTGCTTTTTCCTGCTAAACCTAGCATGATAAAGAAGATTCAAAGCGAGTGAGATGCCAGCTCCTTTCATTCAGTCAGTAGCTTCAAACATTTCTGGACGTTTTTCAATGGCAAAAATCAATGAATATTGTAAATGCACAAACAGTAATATCTCCACATTGCAAGGTGCAATTCTGAAATTTTTTGCTTTTTCCTGCTAATCCTAGCATGATAAAGAAGATTCAAAGAGAGTGAGATGCCAGCTCCTTTCATTCAGTCAGTAGCTTCAAACATTTCTGGTATATGAATAACATGATGTTTTTCAATGGCAAAAATCAATGAATATTGTAAATGCACAAACAGTAATATCTCCACATTGCAAGGTGCAATTCTGAAATTTTTTGCTTTTTCCTGCTAATCCTAGCATGATAAATAAGATTCAAAGAGAGTGAGATGCCAGCTCCTTTCATTCAGTCAGTAGCTTCAAACATTTCTGGACGTTTTTCAATGGCAAAAATCAATGAATATTGTAAATGCACAAACAGTAATATCTCCACATTGCAAGGTGCAATTCTGAAATTTTTTGCTTTTTCCTGCTAATCCTAGCATGATAAAGAAGATTCAAAGAGAGTGAGATGCCAGCTCCTTTCATTCAGTCAGTAGCTTCAAACATTTCTGGTATATGAATAACATGATGTTTTTCAATGGCAAAAATCAATGAATATTGTAAATGCACAAACAGTAATATCTCCACATTGCAAGGTGCAATTCTGAAATTTTTTGCTTTTTCCTGCTAATCCTAGCATGATAAAGAAGATTCAAAGAGAGTGAGATGCCAGCTCCTTTCATTCAGTCAGTAGCTTCAAACATTTCTGGACGTTTTTCAATGGCAAAAATCAATGAATATTGTAAATCCACAAACAGTAATATCTCCACATTGCAAGGTGCAATTCTGAAATTTTTTGCTTTTTCCTGCTAATCCTAGCATGATAAAGAAGATTCAAAGAGAGTGAGATGCCAGCTCCTTTCATTCAGTCAGTAGCTTCAAACATTTCTTTACGTTTTTCAATGGCAAAAATCAATGAATATTGTAAATGCACAAACAGTAATATCTCCACATTGCAAGGTGCAATTCTGAAATTTTTTGCTTTTTCCTGCTAATCCTAGCATGATAAAGAAGATTCAAAGAGAGTGAAATGCCAGCTCCTTTCAATCAGTCAGTAGCTTCAAACATTTCTGGAATATGAATAACATGATGTTTTTCAATGTCAAAAATCAATGAATATTGTAAATGCACAAACAGTAATATCTCCACATTGCAAGGTGCAATTCTGAAATTTTTTGCTTTTTCCTGCTAATCCTAGCATGATAAAGAAGATTCAAAGAGAGTGAGATGCCAGCTCCTTTCATTCAGTCAGTAGCTTCAAACATTTCTGGACGTTTTTCAATGTCAAAAATCAATGAATATTGTAAATGCACAAACAGTAATATCTCCACATTGCAAGGTGCAATTCTGAAATTTTTTGCTTTTTCCTGCTAATCCTAGCATGATAAAGAAGATTCAAAGAGAGTGAGATGCCAGCTCCTTTCATTCAGTCAGTAGCTTCAAACATTTCTGGTATATGAATAACATGATGTTTTTCAATGGCAAAAATCAATGAATATTGTAAATGCACAAAAAGTAATATCTCCACATTGCAAGGAGCAATTCTGAAATTTTTTGCTTTTTCCTGCTAATCCTAGCATGATAAAGAAGATTCAAAGAGAGTGAGATGCCAGCTCCTTTCATTCAGTCAGTAGCTTCAAACATTTCTGGACGTTTTTCAATGGCAAAAATCAATGAATATTGTAAATGCACAAACAGTAATATCTCCACATTGCAAGGTGCAATTCTGAAATTTTTTGCTTTTTCCTGCTAATCCTAGCATGATAAATAAGATTCAAAGAGAGTGAGATGCCAGCTCCTTTCATTCAGTCAGTAGCTTCAAACATTTCTGGACGTTTTTCAATGGCAAAAATCAATGAATATTGTAAATGCACAAACAGTAATATCTCCACATTGCAAGGTGCAATTCTGAAATTTTTTGCTTTTTCCTGCTAATCCTAGCATGATAAAGAAGATTCAAAGAGAGTGAGATGCCAGCTCCTTTCATTCAGTCAGTAGCTTCAAACATTTCTGGTATATGAATAACATGATGTTTTTCAATGGCAAAAATCAATGAATATTGTAAATGCACAAACAGTAATATCTCCACATTGCAAGGTGTAATTCTGAAATTTTTTGCTTTTTCCTGCTAATCCTAGCATGATAAAAAAGATTCAAAGAGAGTGAGATGCCAGCTCCTTTCATTCAGTCAGTAGCTTCAAACATTTCTGGTATATGAATAACATGATGTTTTTCAATGGCAAAAATCAATGAATATTGTAAATGCACAAACAGTAATATCTCCACATTGCAAGGTGCAATTCTGAAATTTTTTGCTTTTTCCTGCTAATCCTAGCATGATAAAGAAGATTCAAAGAGAGTGAGATGCCAGCTCCTTTCATTCAGTCAGTAGCTTCAAACATTTCTGGACGTTTTTCAATGGCAAAAATCAATGAATATTGTAAATGCACAAACAGTAATATCTCCACATTGCAAGGTGCAATTCTGAAATTTTTTGCTTTTTCCTGCTAATCCTAGCATGATAAAGAAGATTCAAAGAGAGTGAGAAGCCAGCTCCTTTCATTCAGTCAGTAGCTTCAAACATTTCTGGACGTTTTTCAATGGCAAAAATCAATGAATATTGTAAATGCACAAACAGTAATATCTCCACATTGCAAGGTGCAATTCTGAAATTTTTTGCTTTTTCCTGCTAATCTAGCATGATAAAGAAGATTCAAAGAGAGTGAGATGCCAGCTCCTTTCATTCAGTCAGTAGCTTCAAACATTTCTGGACGTTTTTCAATGGCAAAAATCAATGAATATTGAAAATGCACAAGCAGTAATATCTCCACATTGCAAGGTGCAATTCTGAAATTTTTTGCTTTTTCCTGCTAATCCTAGCATGATAAAGAAGATTCAAAGAGAGTGAGATGCCAGCTCCTTTCATTCAGTCAGTAGCTTCAAACATTTCTGGACGTTTTTCAATGGCAAAAATCAATGAATATTGTAAATGCACAAACAGTAATATCTCCACATTGCAAGGTGCAATTCTGAAATTTTTTGCTTTTTCCTGCTAATCCTAGCATGATAAAGAAGATTCAAAGAGCGTGAGATGCCAGCTCCTTTCATTCAGTCAGTAGCTTCAAACATTTCTGGTATATGAATAACATGATGTTTTTCAATTTCAAAAATCAATGAATATTGTAAATGCACAAACAGTAATATCTCTACATTGCAAGGTGCAATTCTGAAATTTTTTGCTTTTTCCTGCTAATCCTACCATGATAAAGAAGATTCAAAGAGAGTGAGATGCCAGCTCCTTTCATTCAGTCAGTAGCTTCAAACATTTCTGGACGTTTTTCAATGGCAAAAATCAATGAATATTGTAAATGCACAAACAGTAATATCTCCACATTGCAAGGTGCAATTCTGAAATTTTTTGCTTTTTCCTGCTAATCCTAGCATGATAAAGAAGATTCAAAGAGAGTGAGATGCCAGCTCCTTTCATTCAGTTAGTAGCTTCAAACATTTCTGGTATATGAATAACATGATGTTTTTCAATGGCAAAAATCAATGAATATTGTATATGCACAAACAGTAATATCTCCACATTGCAAGGTGCAATTCTGAAATTTTTTGCTTTTTCCTGCTAATCCTAGCATGATAAAGAAGATTCAAAGAGAGTGAGATGCCAGCTCCTTTCATTCAGTCAGTAGCTTCAAACATTTCTGGACGTTTTTCAATGGCAAAAATCAATGAATATTGTAAATGCACAAACAGTAATATCTCCACATTGCAAGGTGCAATTCTGAAATTTTTTGCTTTTTCCTGCTAATCCTAGCATGATAAAGAAGATTCAAAGAGAGTGATATGCCAGCTCCTTTCATTCAGTCAGTAGCTTCAAACATTTCTGGTATATGAATAACATGATGTTTTTCAATGGCAAAAATCAATGAATATTGTAAATGCACAAACAGTAATATCTCCACATTGCAAGGTGCAATTCTGAAATTTTTTGCTTTTTCCTGCTAATCCTAGCATGATAAAGAAGATTCAAAGAGAGTGAGATGCCAGCTCCTTTCATTCAGTCAGTAGCTTCAAACATTTCTGGACGTTTTTCAATGGCAAAAATCAATGAATATTGTAAATGCACAAACAGTAATATCTCCACATTGCAAGGTGCAATTCTGAAATTTTTTGCTTTTTCCTGCTAATCCTAGCATGATAAAGAAGATTCAAAGAGAGTGAGATGCCAGCTCCTTTCATTCAGTCAGTAGCTTCAAACATTTCTGGTATATGAATAACATGATGTTTTTCAATGGCAAAAATCAGTGAATATTGTAAATGCACAAACAGTAATATTTCCACATTGCAAGGTGTAATTCTGAAATTTTTTGCTTTTTCCTGCTAATCCTAGCATGATAAAAAAGATTCAAAGAGAGTGAGATGCCAGCTCCTTTCATTCAGTCAGTAGCTTCAAACATTTCTGGTATATGAATAACATGATGTTTTTCAATGGCAAAAATCAATGAATATTGTAAATGCACAAACAGTAATATCTCCACATTGCAAGGTGCAATTCTGAAATTTTTTGCTTTTTCCTGCTAATCCTAGCATGATAAAGAAGATTCAAAGAGAGTGAGATGCCAGCTCCTTTCATTCAGTCAGTAGCTTCAAACATTTCTGGACGTTTTTCAATGGCAAAAATCAATGAATATTGTAAATGCACAAACAGTAATATCTCCACATTGCAAGGTGCAATTCTGAAATTTTTTGCTTTTTCCTGCTAATCCTAGCATGATAAAGAAGATTCAAAGAGAGTGAGATGCCAGCTCCTTTCATTCAGTTAGTAGCTTCAAACATTTCTGGTATATGAATAACATGATGTTTTTCAATGGCAAAAATCAATGAATATTGTAAATGCACAAACAGTAATATCTCCACATTGCAAGGTGCAATTCTGAAATTTTTTGCTTTTTCCTGCTAATCCTAGCATGATAAAGAAGATTCAAAGAGAGTGAGATGCCAGCTCCTTTCATTCAGTCAGTAGGTTCAAACATTTCTGGACGTTTTTCAATGGCAAAAATCAATGAATATTGTAAATGCACAAACAGTAATATCTCCACATTGCAAGGTGCAATTCTGAAATTTTTTGCTTTTTCCTGCTAATCCTAGCATGATAAAGAAGATTCAAAGAGAGTGATATGCCAGCTCCTTTCATTCAGTCAGTAGCTTCAAACATTTCTGGTATATGAATAACATGATGTTTTTCAATGGCAAAAATCAATGAATATTGTAAATGCACAAACAGTAATATCTCCACATTGCAAGGTGCAATTCTGAAATTTTTTGCTTTTTCCTGCTAATCCTAGCATGATAAAGAAGATTCAAAGAGAGTGAGATGCCAGCTCCTTTCATTCAGTCAGTAGCTTCAAACATTTCTGGACGTTTTTCAATGGCAAAAATCAATGAATATTGTAAATGCACAAACAGTAATATCTCCACATTGCAAGGTGCAATTCTGAAATTTTTTGCTTTTTCCTGCTAATCCTAGCATGATAAAGAAGATTCAAAGAGAGTGAGATGCCAGCTCCTTTCATTCAGTCAGTAGCTTCAAACATTTCTGGTATATGAATAACATGATGTTTTTCAATGGCAAAAATCAATGAATATTGTAAATGCACAAACAGTAATATCTCCACATTGCAAGGTGCAATTCTGAAATTTTTTGCTTTTTCCTGCTAATCCTAGCATGATAAAGAAGATTCAAAGAGAGTGAGATGCCAGCTCCTTTCATTCAGTCAGTAGCTTCAAACATTTCTGGACGTTTTTCAATGGCAAAAATCAATGAATATTGTAAATGCACAAACAGTAATATCTCCACATTGCAAGGTGCAATTCTGAAATTTTTTGCTTTTTCCTGCTAATCCTAGCATGATAAAGAAGATTCAAAGAGAGTGAGATGCCAGCTCCTTTCATTCAGTCAGTAGCTTCAAACATTTCTGGTATATGAATAACATGATGTTTTTCAATGGCAAAAATCAATGAATATTGTAAATGCACAAACAGTAATATTTCCACATTGCAAGGTGTAATTCTGAAATTTTTTGCTTTTTCCTGCTAATCCTAGCATGATAAAAAAGATTCAAAGAGAGTGAGATGCCAGCTCCTTTCATTCAGTCAGTAGCTTCAAACATTTCTGGTATATGAATAACATGATGTTTTTCAATGGCAAAAATCAATGAATATTGTAAATGCACAAACAGTAATATCTCCACATTGCAAGGTGCAATTCTGAAATTTTTTGCTTTTTCCTGCTAATCCTAGCATGATAAAGAAGATTCAAAGAGAGTGAGATGCCAGCTCCTTTCATTCAGTCAGTAGCTTCAAACATTTCTGGACATTTTTCAATGGCAAAAATCAATGAATATTGTAAATGCACAAACAGTAATATCTCCACATTGCAAGGTGCAATTCTGAAATTTTTTGCTTTTTCCTGCTAATCCTAGCATGATAAAGAAGATTCAAAGAGCGTGAGATGCCAGCTCCTTTCATTCAGTCAGTAGCTTCAAACATTTCTGGTATATGAATAACATGATGTTTTTCAATTTCAAAAATCAATGAATATTGTAAATGCACAAACAGTAATATCTCTACATTGCAAGGTGCAATTCTGAAATTTTTTGCTTTTTCCTGCTAATCCTACCATGATAAAGAAGATTCAAAGAGAGTGAGATGCCAGCTCCTTTCATTCAGTCAGTAGCTTCAAACATTTCTGGACGTTTTTCAATGGCAAAAATCAATGAATATTGTAAATGCACAAACAGTAATATCTCCACATTGCAAGGTGCAATTCTGAAATTTTTTGCTTTTTCCTGCTAATCCTAGCATGATAAAGAAGATTCAAAGAGAGTGAGATGCCAGCTCCTTTCATTCAGTTAGTAGCTTCAAACATTTCTGGTATATGAATAACATGATGTTTTTCAATGGCAAAAATCAATGAATATTGTAAATGCACAAACAGTAATATCTCCACATTGCAAGGTGCAATTCTGAAATTTTTTGCTTTTTCCTGCTAATCCTAGCATGATAAAGAAGATTCAAAGAGAGTGAGATGCCAGCTCCTTTCATTCAGTCAGTAGCTTCAAACATTTCTGGACGTTTTTCAATGGCAAAAATCAATGAATATTGTAAATGCACAAACAGTAATATCTCCACATTGCAAGGTGCAATTCTGAAATTTTTTGCTTTTTCCTGCTAATCCTAGCATGATAAAGAAGATTCAAAGAGAGTGATATGCCAGCTCCTTTCATTCAGTCAGTAGCTTCAAACATTTCTGGTATATGAATAACATGATGTTTTTCAATGGCAAAAATCAATGAATATTGTAAATGCACAAACAGTAATATCTCCACATTGCAAGGTGCAATTCTGAAATTTTTTGCTTTTTCCTGCTAATCCTAGCATGATAAAGAAGATTCAAAGAGAGTGAGATGCCAGCTCCTTTCATTCAGTCAGTAGCTTCAAACATTTCTGGACGTTTTTCAATGGCAAAAATCAATGAATATTGTAAATGCACAAACAGTAATATCTCCACATTGCAAGGTGCAATTCTGAAATTTTTTGCTTTTTCCTGCTAATCCTAGCATGATAAAGAAGATTCAAAGAGAGTGAGATGCCAGCTCCTTTCATTCAGTCAGTAGCTTCAAACATTTCTGGTATATGAATAACATGATGTTTTTCAATGGCAAAAATCAATGAATATTGTAAATGCACAAACAGTAATATCTCCACATTGCAAGGTGCAATTCTGAAATTTTTTGCTTTTTCCTGCTAATCCTAGCATGATAAAGAAGATTCAAAGAGAGTGAGATGCCAGCTCCTTTCATTCAGTCAGTAGCTTCAAACATTTCTGGTATATGAATAACATGATGTTTTTCAATGGCAAAAATCAATGAATATTGTAAATGTACAAACAGTAATATCTCCACATTGCAAGGTGCAATTCTGAAATTTTTTGCTTTTTCCTGCTAATCCTAGCATGATAAAGAAGATTCAAAGAGAGTGAGATGCCAGCTCCTTTCATTCAGTCAGTAGCTTCAAACATTTCTGGTATATCTATAACATGATGTTTTTCAATGGCAAAAATCAATGAATATTGTAAATGCACAATCAGTAATATCTCCACATTGCAAGGTGCAATTCTGAAATTTTTTGCTTTTTCCTGCTAATCCTAGCATGATAAAGAAGATTCAAAGAGAGTGAGATGCCAGCTCCTTTCATTCAGTCAGTAGCTTCAAACATTTCTGGACGTTTTTCAATGGCAAAAATCAATGAATATTGTAAATGCACAAACAGTAATATCTCCACATTGCAAGGTGCAATTCTGAAATTTTTTGCTTTTTCCTGCTAATCCTAGCATGATAAAGAAGATTCAAAGAGAGTGAGATGCCAGCTCCTTTCATTCAGTCAGTAGCTTCAAACATTTCTGGACGTTTTTCAATTGCAAAAATCAATGAATATTGTAAATGCACAAACAGTAATATCTCCACATTGCAAGGTGCAATTCTGAAATTTTTTGCTTTTTCCTGCTAATCCTAGCATGATAAAGAAGATTCAAAGAGAGTGAGATGCCAGCTCCTTTCATTCAGTCAGTAGCTTCAAACATTTCTGGACGTTTTTCAATGGCAAAAATCAATGAATATTGTAAATGCACAAACAGTAATATCTCCACATTGCAAGGTGCAATTCTGAAATTTTTTGCTTTTTCCTGCTAAACCTAGCATGATAAAGAAGATTCAAAGCGAGTGAGATGCCAGCTCCTTTCATTCAGTCAGTAGCTTCAAACATTTCTGGACGTTTTTCAATGGCAAAAATCAATGAATATTGTAAATGCACAAACAGTAATATCTCCACATTGCAAGGTGCAATTCTGAAATTTTTTGCTTTTTCCTGCTAATCCTAGCATGATAAAGAAGATTCAAAGAGAGTGAGATGCCAGCTCCTTTCATTCAGTCAGTAGCTTCAAACATTTCTGGTATATGAATAACATGATGTTTTTCAATGGCAAAAATCAATGAATATTGTAAATGCACAAACAGTAATATCTCCACATTGCAAGGTGCAATTCTGAAATTTTTTGCTTTTTCCTGCTAATCCTAGCATGATAAATAAGATTCAAAGAGAGTGAGATGCCAGCTCCTTTCATTCAGTCAGTAGCTTCAAACATTTCTGGACGTTTTTCAATGGCAAAAATCAATGAATATTGTAAATGCACAAACAGTAATATCTCCACATTGCAAGGTGCAATTCTGAAATTTTTTGCTTTTTCCTGCTAATCCTAGCATGATAAAGAAGATTCAAAGAGAGTGAGATGCCAGCTCCTTTCATTCAGTCAGTAGCTTCAAACATTTCTGGTATATGAATAACATGATGTTTTTCAATGGCAAAAATCAATGAATATTGTAAATGCACAAACAGTAATATCTCCACATTGCAAGGTGCAATTCTGAAATTTTTTGCTTTTTCCTGCTAATCCTAGCATGATAAAGAAGATTCAAAGAGAGTGAGATGCCAGCTCCTTTCATTCAGTCAGTAGCTTCAAACATTTCTGGACGTTTTTCAATGGCAAAAATCAATGAATATTGTAAATCCACAAACAGTAATATCTCCACATTGCAAGGTGCAATTCTGAAATTTTTTGCTTTTTCCTGCTAATCCTAGCATGATAAAGAAGATTCAAAGAGAGTGAGATGCCAGCTCCTTTCATTCAGTCAGTAGCTTCAAACATTTCTGGACGTTTTTCAATGGCAAAAATCAATGAATATTGTAAATGCACAAACAGTAATATCTCCACATTGCAAGGTGCAATTCTGAAATTTTTTGCTTTTTCCTGCTAATCCTAGCATGATAAAGAAGATTCAAAGAGAGTGAAATGCCAGCTCCTTTCAATCAGTCAGTAGCTTCAAACATTTCTGGAATATGAATAACATGATGTTTTTCAATGTCAAAAATCAATGAATATTGTAAATGCACAAACAGTAATATCTCCACATTGCAAGGTGCAATTCTGAAATTTTTTGCTTTTTCCTGCTAATCCTAGCATGATAAAGAAGATTCAAAGAGAGTGAGATGCCAGCTCCTTTCATTCAGTCAGTAGCTTCAAACATTTCTGGACGTTTTTCAATGGCAAAAATCAATGAATATTGTAAATGCACAAACAGTAATATCTCCACATTGCAAGGTGCAATTCTGAAATTTTTTGCTTTTTCCTGCTAATCCTAGCATGATAAAGAAGATTCAAAGAGAGTGAGATGCCAGCTCCTTTCATTCAGTCAGTAGCTTCAAACATTTCTGGTATATGAATAACATGATGTTTTTCAATGGCAAAAATCAATGAATATTGTAAATGCACAAAAAGTAATATCTCCACATTGCAAGGAGCAATTCTGAAATTTTTTGCTTTTTCCTGCTAATCCTAGCATGATAAAGAAGATTCAAAGAGAGTGAGATGCCAGCTCCTTTCATTCAGTCAGTAGCTTCAAACATTTCTGGACGTTTTTCAATGGCAAAAATCAATGAATATTGTAAATGCACAAACAGTAATATCTCCACATTGCAAGGTGCAATTCTGAAATTTTTTGCTTTTTCCTGCTAATCCTAGCATGATAAATAAGATTCAAAGAGAGTGAGATGCCAGCTCCTTTCATTCAGTCAGTAGCTTCAAACATTTCTGGACGTTTTTCAATGGCAAAAATCAATGAATATTGTAAATGCACAAACAGTAATATCTCCACATTGCAAGGTGCAATTCTGAAATTTTTTGCTTTTTCCTGCTAATCCTAGCATGATAAAGAAGATTCAAAGAGAGTGAGATGCCAGCTCCTTTCATTCAGTCAGTAGCTTCAAACATTTCTGGTATATGAATAACATGATGTTTTTCAATGGCAAAAATCAATGAATATTGTAAATGCACAAACAGTAATATCTCCACATTGCAAGGTGTAATTCTGAAATTTTTTGCTTTTTCCTGCTAATCCTAGCATGATAAAAAAGATTCAAAGAGAGTGAGATGCCAGCTCCTTTCATTCAGTCAGTAGCTTCAAACATTTCTGGTATATGAATAACATGATGTTTTTCAATGGCAAAAATCAATGAATATTGTAAATGCACAAACAGTAATATCTCCACATTGCAAGGTGCAATTCTGAAATTTTTTGCTTTTTCCTGCTAATCCTAGCATGATAAAGAAGATTCAAAGAGAGTGAGATGCCAGCTCCTTTCATTCAGTCAGTAGCTTCAAACATTTCTGGACGTTTTTCAATGGCAAAAATCAATGAATATTGTAAATGCACAAACAGTAATATCTCCACATTGCAAGGTGCAATTCTGAAATTTTTTGCTTTTTCCTGCTAATCCTAGCATGATAAAGAAGATTCAAAGAGAGTGAGAAGCCAGCTCCTTTCATTCAGTCAGTAGCTTCAAACATTTCTGGACGTTTTTCAATGGCAAAAATCAATGAATATTGTAAATGCACAAACAGTAATATCTCCACATTGCAAGGTGCAATTCTGAAATTTTTTGCTTTTTCCTGCTAATCTAGCATGATAAAGAAGATTCAAAGAGAGTGAGATGCCAGCTCCTTTCATTCAGTCAGTAGCTTCAAACATTTCTGGCGTTTTTCAATGGCAAAAATCAATGAATATTGAAAATGCACAAGCAGTAATATCTCCACATTGCAAGGTGCAATTCTGAAATTTTTTGCTTTTTCCTGCTAATCCTAGCATGATAAAGAAGATTCAAAGAGAGTGAGATGCCAGCTCCTTTCATTCAGTCAGTAGCTTCAAACATTTCTGGACGTTTTTCAATGGCAAAAATCAATGAATATTGTAAATGCACAAACAGTAATATCTCCACATTGCAAGGTGCAATTCTGAAATTTTTTGCTTTTTCCTGCTAATCCTAGCATGATAAAGAAGATTCAAAGAGCGTGAGATGCCAGCTCCTTTCATTCAGTCAGTAGCTTCAAACATTTCTGGTATATGAATAACATGATGTTTTTCAATTTCAAAAATCAATGAATATTGTAAATGCACAAACAGTAATATCTCTACATTGCAAGGTGCAATTCTGAAATTTTTTGCTTTTTCCTGCTAATCCTACCATGATAAAGAAGATTCAAAGAGAGTGAGATGCCAGCTCCTTTCATTCAGTCAGTAGCTTCAAACATTTCTGGACGTTTTTCAATGGCAAAAATCAATGAATATTGTAAATGCACAAACAGTAATATCTCCACATTGCAAGGTGCAATTCTGAAATTTTTTGCTTTTTCCTGCTAATCCTAGCATGATAAAGAAGATTCAAAGAGAGTGAGATGCCAGCTCCTTTCATTCAGTTAGTAGCTTCAAACATTTCTGGTATATGAATAACATGATGTTTTTCAATGGCAAAAATCAATGAATATTGTATATGCACAAACAGTAATATCTCCACATTGCAAGGTGCAATTCTGAAATTTTTTGCTTTTTCCTGCTAATCCTAGCATGATAAAGAAGATTCAAAGAGAGTGAGATGCCAGCTCCTTTCATTCAGTCAGTAGCTTCAAACATTTCTGGACGTTTTTCAATGGCAAAAATCAATGAATATTGTAAATGCACAAACAGTAATATCTCCACATTGCAAGGTGCAATTCTGAAATTTTTTGCTTTTTCCTGCTAATCCTAGCATGATAAAGAAGATTCAAAGAGAGTGATATGCCAGCTCCTTTCATTCAGTCAGTAGCTTCAAACATTTCTGGTATATGAATAACATGATGTTTTTCAATGGCAAAAATCAATGAATATTGTAAATGCACAAACAGTAATATCTCCACATTGCAAGGTGCAATTCTGAAATTTTTTGCTTTTTCCTGCTAATCCTAGCATGATAAAGAAGATTCAAAGAGATTGAGATGCCAGCTCCTTTCATTCAGTCAGTAGCTTCAAACATTTCTGGACGTTTTTCAATGGCAAAAATCAATGAATATTGTAAATGCACAAACAGTAATATCTCCACATTGCAAGGTGCAATTCTGAAATTTTTTGCTTTTTCCTGCTAATCCTAGCATGATAAAGAAGATTCAAAGAGAGTGAGATGCCAGCTCCTTTCATTCAGTCAGTAGCTTCAAACATTTCTGGTATATGAATAACATGATGTTTTTCAATGGCAAAAATCAATGAATATTGTAAATGCACAAACAGTAATATCTCCACATTGCAAGGTGCAATTCTGAAATTTTTTGCTTTTTCCTGCTAATCCTAGCATGATAAAGAAGATTCAAAGAGAGTGAGATGCCAGCTCCTTTCATTCAGTCAGTAGCTTCAAACATTTCTGGACGTTTTTCAATGGCAAAAATCAATGAATATTGTAAATGCACAAACAGTAATATCTCCACATTGCAAGGTGCAATTCTGAAATTTTTTGCTTTTTCCTGCTAATCCTAGCATGATAAAGAAGATTCAAAGAGAGTGAGATGCCAGCTCCTTTCATTCAGTCAGTAGCTTCAAACATTTCTGGTATATGAATAACATGATGTTTTTCAATGGCAAAAATCAGTGAATATTGTAAATGCACAAACAGTAATATTTCCACATTGCAAGGTGTAATTCTGAAATTTTTTGCTTTTTCCTGCTAATCCTAGCATGATAAAAAAGATTCAAAGAGAGTGAGATGCCAGCTCCTTTCATTCAGTCAGTAGCTTCAAACATTTCTGGTATATGAATAACATGATGTTTTTCAATGGCAAAAATCAATGAATATTGTAAATGCACAAACAGTAATATCTCCACATTGCAAGGTGCAATTCTGAAATTTTTTGCTTTTTCCTGCTAATCCTAGCATGATAAAGAAGATTCAAAGAGAGTGAGATGCCAGCTCCTTTCATTCAGTCAGTAGCTTCAAACATTTCTGGACGTTTTTCAATGGCAAAAATCAATGAATATTGTAAATGCACAAACAGTAATATCTCCACATTGCAAGGTGCAATTCTGAAATTTTTTGCTTTTTCCTGCTAATCCTAGCATGATAAAGAAGATTCAAAGAGAGTGAGATGCCAGCTCCTTTCATTCAGTTAGTAGCTTCAAACATTTCTGGTATATGAATAACATGATGTTTTTCAATGGCAAAAATCAATGAATATTGTAAATGCACAAACAGTAATATCTCCACATTGCAAGGTGCAATTCTGAAATTTTTTGCTTTTTCCTGCTAATCCTAGCATGATAAAGAAGATTCAAAGAGAGTGAGATGCCAGCTCCTTTCATTCAGTCAGTAGGTTCAAACATTTCTGGACGTTTTTCAATGGCAAAAATCAATGAATATTGTAAATGCACAAACAGTAATATCTCCACATTGCAAGGTGCAATTCTGAAATTTTTTGCTTTTTCCTGCTAATCCTAGCATGATAAAG
>NW_027365760.1:0-94799 GCF_046119375.1 Phyllobates terribilis | reverse complement strand
GAGGAGCAGGAAAAAGCAAAAAATTTCAGAATTGCACCTTGCAATGCGGAGAAATTACTGTTTGTGCATTTACAATATTCATTGATTTTTGCCATTGAAAAACATCATGTTATTCATATACCAGAAATGTTTGAAGCTACTGACTGAATGAAAGGAGCTGGCATCTCACTCTCTTTGAATCTTCTTTATCATGCTAAGAGGAGCAGGAAAAAGCAAAAAATTTCAGAATTGCACCTTGCAATGCGGAGAAATTACTGTTTGTGCATTTACAATATTCATTGATTTTTGCCATTGAAAAACGTCCAGAAATGATTGAAGCTACTGACTGAATGAAAGGAGCTGGCATCTCACTCTCTTTGAATCTTCTTTATCATGCTAAGAGGAGCAGGAAAAAGCAAAACATTTCAGAATTGCACCTTGCAATGCGGAGAAATTACTGTTTGTGCATTTACAATATTCATTGATTTTTGCCATTGAAAAACGTCCAGAAATGATTGAAGCTACTGACTGAATGAAAGGAGCTGGCATCTCACTCTCTTTGAATCTTCTTTATCATGCTAAGAGGAGCAGGAAAAAGCAAAAAATTTCAGAATTGCACCTTGCAATGCGGAGAAATTACTGTTTGTGCATTTACAATATTCATTGATTTTTGCCATTGAAAAACGTCCAGAAATGATTGAAGCTACTGACTGAATGAAAGGAGCTGGCATCTCACTCTCTTTGAATCTTCTTTATCATGCTAAGAGGAGCAGGAAAAAGCAAAAAATTTCAGAATTGCACCTTGCAATGCGGAGAAATTACTGTTTGTGCATTTACAATATTCATTGATTTTTGCCATTGAAAAACATCATGTTATTCATATACCAGAAATGTTTGAAGCTACTGACTGAATGAAAGGAGCTGGCATCTCACTCTCTTTGAATCTTCTTTATCATGCTAAGAGGAGCAGGAAAAAGCAAAAAATTTCAGAATTGCACCTTGCAATGCGGAGAAATTACTGTTTGTGCATTTACAATATTCATTGATTTTTGCCATTGAAAAACGTCCAGAAATGATTGAAGCTACTGACTGAATGAAAGGAGCTGGCATCTCACTCTCTTTGAATCTTGTTTATCATGCTAAGAGGAGCAGGAAAAAGCAAAAAATTTCAGAATTGCACCTTGCAATGCGGAGAAATTACTGTTTGTGCATTTACAATATTCATTGATTTTTGCCATTGAAAAACATCATGTTATTCATATACCAGAAATGATTGAAGCTACTGACTGAATGAAAGGAGCTGGCATCTCACTCTCTTTGAATCTTCTTTATCATGCTAAGAGGAGCAGGAAAAAGTAAAAAATTTCAGAATTGCACCTTGCAATGCGGAGAAATTACTGTTTGTGCATTTATAATATTCAATGATTTTTGCCATTGAAAAACGTCCAGAAATGATTGAAGCTACTGACTGAACGAAAGGAGCTGGCATCTCACTCTCTTTGAATCTTCTTTATCATGCTAAGAGGAGCAGGAAAAAGCAAAAAATTTCAGAATTGCACCTTGCAATGCGGAGAAATTACTGTTTGTGCATTTACAATATTCATTGATTTTTGCCATTGAAAAACGTCCAGAAATGATTGAAGCTACTGACTGAATGAAAGGAGCTGGCATCTCACTCTCTTTGAATCTTCTTTATCATGCTAAGAGGAGCAGGAAAAAGCAAAAAATTTCAGAATTGCACCTTGCAATGCGGAGAAATTACTGTTTGTGCATTTACAATATTCATTGATTTTTGCCATTGAAAAACATCATGTTATTCATATACCAGAAATGTTTGAAGATACTGACTGAATGAAAGGAGCTGACATCTCACGCTCTTTGAATCTTCTTTATCATGCTAAGAGGAGCAGGAAAAAGCAAAAAATTTCAGAATTGCACCTTGCAATGCGGAGAAATTACTGTTTGTGCATTTACAATATTCATTGATTTTTGCCATTGAAAAACGTCCAGAATTGATTGAAGCTACTGACTGAATGAAAGGAGCTGGCATCTCACTCTCTTTGAATCTTCTTTATCATGCTAAGAGGAGCAGGAAAAAGCAAAAAATTTCAGAATTGCACCTTGCAATGCGGAGAAATTACTGTTTGTGCATTTACAATATTCATTGATTTTTGCCATTGAAAAACATCATGTTATTCATATACCAGAAATGTTTGAAGCTACTGACTGAATGAAAGGAGCTGGCATCTCACTCTCTTTGAATCTTCTTTATCATGCTAAGAGGAGCAGGAAAAAGCAAAAAATTTCAGAATTGCACCTTGCAATGCGGAGAAATTACTGTTTGTGCATTTACAATATTCATTGATTTTTGCCATTGAAAAACATCATGTTATTCATATACCAGAAATGTTTGAAGCTACTGACTGAATGAAAGGAGCTGGCATCTCACTCTCTTTGAATCTTCTTTATCATGCTAAGAGGAGCAGGGAAAAGCAAAAAATTTCAGAATTGCACCTTGCAATGTGGAGAAATTACTGTTTGTGCATTTACAATATTCATTGATTTTTACCATTGAAAAACGTCCAGAAATGATTGAAGCTACTGACTGAATGAAAGGAGCTGGCACCTCACTCTCTTTGAATCTTCTTTATCATGCTAAGAGGAGCGGGAAAAAGCAAAAAAATTCAGAATTGCACCTTGCAATGCGGAGAAATTACTGTTTGTGCATTTACAATATTCATTGATTTTTGCATTGAAAAACGTCCAGAAATGATTGAATGTACTGACTGAATGAAAGGAGCTGGCATCTCACTCTCTTTGAATCTTCTTTATCATGCTAAGAGGAGCAGGAAAAAGCAAAAAATTTCAGAATTGCACCTTGCAATGCGGAGAAATTACTGTTTGTGCATTTACAATATTCATTGATTTTTGCCATTGAAAAACGTCCAGAAATGATTGAAGCTACTGACTGAATGAAAGGAGCTGGCATCTCACTCTCTTTGAATCTTCTTTATCATGCTAAGAGGAGCAGGAAAAAGTAAAAAATTTCAGAATTGCACCTTGCAATGCGGAGAAATTACAGTTTGTGCATTTACAATATTCATTGATTTTTGCCATTGAAAAACATCCAGAAATGATTGAAGCTATTGACTGAATGAAAGGAGCTGGCATCTCACTCTCTTTGAATCTTCTTTATCATGCTAAGAGGAGCAGGAAAAAGCAAAAAATTTCAGAATTGCACCTTGCAATGCGGAGAAATTACTGTTTGTGCATTTACAATATTCATTGATTTTTGCCATTGAAAAACATCATGTTATTCATATACCAGAAATGTTTGAAGCTACTGACTGAATGAAAGGAGCTGGCATCTCACTCTCTTTGAATCTTCATTATCATGCTAAGAGGAGCAGGAAAAAGCAAAAAATTTCAGAATTGCACCTTGCAATGCGGAGAAATTACTGTTTGTGCATTTACAATATTCATTGATTTTTGCCATTGAAAAACATGTTATTCATATACCAGAAATGTTTGAAGCTACTGACTGAATGAAAGGAGCTGGCACCTCACTCTCTTTGAATCTTCTTTATCATGCTAAGAGGAGCGGGAAAAAGCAAAAAAATTCAGAATTGCACCTTGCAATGCGGAGAAATTACTGTTTGTGCATTTACAATATTCATTGATTTTTGCCATTGAAAAACGTCCAGAAATGATTGAAAGTACTGACTGAATGAAAGGAGCTGGCATCTCACTCTCTTTGAATCTTCTTTATCATGCTAAGAGGAGCAGGAAAAAGCAAAAAATTTCAGAATTGCACCTTGCAATGCGGAGAAATTACTGTTTGTGCATTTACAATATTCATTGATTTTTGCCATTGAAAAACATCATGTTATTCATATACCAGAAATGTTTGAAGCTACTGACTGAATGAAAGGAGCTGGCATCTCACTCTCTTTGAATCTTCATTATCATGCTAAGAGGAGCAGGAAAAAGCAAAAAATTTCAGAATTGCACCTTGCAATGTGGAGAAATTACTGTTTGTGCATTTACAATATTCATTGATTTTTAACAATGAAAAACGTCCAGAAATGATTGAATCTACTGACTGAATGAAAGCAGCTGGCATCTCACTCTCTTTGAATCTTCTTTATCATGCTAAGAGGAGCAGGAAAAAGCAAAAAATTTCAGAATTGCACCTTGCAATGCGGAGAAATTACTGTTTGTGCATTTACAATATTCATTGATTTTTGCCATTGAAAAACATCATGTTATTCATATACCAGAAATGTTTGAAGCTACTGACTGAATGAAAGGAGCTGGCATCTCACTCTCTTTGAATCTTCTTTATCATGCTAAGAGGAGCAGGAAAAAGCAAAAAATTTCAGAATTGCACCTTGCAATGTGGAGAAATTACTGTTTGTGCATTTACAATATTCATTGATTTTTACCATTGAAAAACGTCCAGAAATGATTGAAGCTACTGACTGAATGAAAGTAGCTGGCATCTCACTCTCTTTGAATCTTCTTTATCATACTAAGAGGAGCAGGAAAAAGCAAAAAATTTCAGACTTGCACCTTGCAATGCGGAGAAATTACTGTTTGTGCATTTACAATATTCATTGATTTTTGCCATTGAAAAACATCATGTTATTCATATACCAGAAATGTTTGAAGCTACTGACTGAATGAAAGGAGCTGGCATCTCACTCTCTTTGAATCTTCTTTATCATGCTAAGAGGAGCAGGAAAAAGCAAAAAATTTCAGAATTGCACCTTGCAATGCGGAGAAATTACTGTTTGTGCATTTACAATATTCATTGATTTTTGCCATTGAAAAACGTCCAGAAATGATTGAAGCTACTGACTGAATGAAAGGAGCTGGCATCTCACTCTCTTTGAATCTTCTTTATCATGCTAAGAGGAGCAGGAAAAAGCAAAAAATTTCAGAATTGCACCTTGCAATGCGGAGAAATTACTGTTTGTGCATTTACAATATTCATTGATTTTTGCCATTGAAAAACGTCCAGAAATGATTGAAGCTACTGACTGAATGAAAGGAGCTGGCATCTCACTCTCTTTGAATCTTCTTTATCATGCTAAGAGGAGCAGGAAAAAGCAAAAAATTTCAGAATTGCACCTTGCAATGCGGAGAAATTACTGTTTGTGCATTTACAATATTCATTGATTTTTGCCATTGAAAAACATCATGTTATTCATATACCAGAAATGTTTGAAGCTACTGACTGAATGAAAGGAGCTGGCATCTCACTCTCTTTGAATCTTCTTTATCATGCTAAGAGGAGCAGGAAAAAGCAAAAAATTTCAGAATTGCACCTTGCAATGCGGAGAAATTACTGTTTGTGCATTTACAATATTCATTGATTTTTGCCATTGAAAAACGTCCAGAAATGATTGAAGCTACTGACTGAATGAAAGGAGCTGGCATCTCACTCTCTTTGAATCTTGTTTATCATGCTAAGAGGAGCAGGAAAAAGCAAAAAATTTCAGAATTGCACCTTGCAATGCGGAGAAATTACTGTTTGTGCATTTACAATATTCATTGATTTTTGCCATTGAAAAACATCATGTTATTCATATACCAGAAATGATTGAAGCTACTGACTGAATGAAAGGAGCTGGCATCTCACTCTCTTTGAATCTTCTTTATCATTCTAAGAGGAGCAGGAAAAAGTAAAAAATTTCAGAATTGCACCTTGCAATGCGGAGAAATTACTGTTTGTGCATTTATAATATTCAATGATTTTTGCCATTGAAAAACGTCCAGAAATGATTGAAGCTACTGACTGAACGAAAGGAGCTGGCATCTCACTCTCTTTGAATCTTCTTTATCATGCTAAGAGGAGCAGGAAAAAGCAAAAAATTTCAGAATTGCACCTTGCAATGCGGAGAAATTACTGTTTGTGCATTTACAATATTCATTGATTTTTGCCATTGAAAAACATCATGTTATTCATATACCAGAAATGTTTGAAGCTACTGACTGAATGAAAGGAGCTGGCATCTCACTCTCTTTGAATCTTCTTTATCATGCTAAGAGGAGCAGGAAAAAGCAAAAAATTTCAGAATTGCACCTTGCAATGCGGAGAAATTACTGTTTGTGCATTTACAATATTCATTGATTTTTGCCATTGAAAAACGTCCAGAAATGATTGAAGCTACTGACTGAATGAAAGGAGCTGGCATCTCACTCTCTTTGAATCTTCTTTATCATGCTAAGAGGAGCAGGAAAAAGCAAAACATTTCAGAATTGCACCTTGCAATGCGGAGAAATTACTGTTTGTGCATTTACAATATTCATTGATTTTTGCCATTGAAAAACGTCCAGAAATGATTGAAGCTACTGACTGAATGAAAGGAGCTGGCATCTCACTCTCTTTGAATCTTCTTTATCATGCTAAGAGGAGCAGGAAAAAGCAAAAAATTTCAGAATTGCACCTTGCAATGCGGAGAAATTACTGTTTGTGCATTTACAATATTCATTGATTTTTGCCATTGAAAAACGTCCAGAAATGATTGAAGCTACTGACTGAATGAAAGGAGCTGGCATCTCACTCTCTTTGAATCTTCTTTATCATGCTAAGAGGAGCAGGAAAAAGCAAAAAATTTCAGAATTGCACCTTGCAATGCGGAGAAATTACTGTTTGTGCATTTACAATATTCATTGATTTTTGCCATTGAAAAACATCATGTTATTCATATACCAGAAATGTTTGAAGCTACTGACTGAATGAAAGGAGCTGGCATCTCACTCTCTTTGAATCTTCTTTATCATGCTAAGAGGAGCAGGAAAAAGCAAAAAATTTCAGAATTGCACCTTGCAATGCGGAGAAATTACTGTTTGTGCATTTACAATATTCATTGATTTTTGCCATTGAAAAACGTCCAGAAATGATTGAAGCTACTGACTGAATGAAAGGAGCTGGCATCTCACTCTCTTTGAATCTTGTTTATCATGCTAAGAGGAGCAGGAAAAAGCAAAAAATTTCAGAATTGCACCTTGCAATGCGGAGAAATTACTGTTTGTGCATTTACAATATTCATTGATTTTTGCCATTGAAAAACATCATGTTATTCATATACCAGAAATGATTGAAGCTACTGACTGAATGAAAGGAGCTGGCATCTCACTCTCTTTGAATCTTCTTTATCATGCTAAGAGGAGCAGGAAAAAGTAAAAAATTTCAGAATTGCACCTTGCAATGCGGAGAAATTACTGTTTGTGCATTTATAATATTCAATGATTTTTGCCATTGAAAAACGTCCAGAAATGATTGAAGCTACTGACTGAACGAAAGGAGCTGGCATCTCACTCTCTTTGAATCTTCTTTATCATGCTAAGAGGAGCAGGAAAAAGCAAAAAATTTCAGAATTGCACCTTGCAATGCGGAGAAATTACTGTTTGTGCATTTACAATATTCATTGATTTTTGCCATTGAAAAACGTCCAGAAATGATTGAAGCTACTGACTGAATGAAAGGAGCTGGCATCTCACTCTCTTTGAATCTTCTTTATCATGCTAAGAGGAGCAGGAAAAAGCAAAAAATTTCAGAATTGCACCTTGCAATGCGGAGAAATTACTGTTTGTGCATTTACAATATTCATTGATTTTTGCCATTGAAAAACATCATGTTATTCATATACCAGAAATGTTTGAAGCTACTGACTGAATGAAAGGAGCTGACATCTCACGCTCTTTGAATCTTCTTTATCATGCTAAGAGGAGCAGGAAAAAGCAAAAAATTTCAGAATTGCACCTTGCAATGCGGAGAAATTACTGTTTGTGCATTTACAATATTCATTGATTTTTGCCATTGAAAAACGTCCAGAATTGATTGAAGCTACTGACTGAATGAAAGGAGCTGGCATCTCACTCTCTTTGAATCTTCTTTATCATGCTAAGAGGAGCAGGAAAAAGCAAAAAATTTCAGAATTGCACCTTGCAATGCGGAGAAATTACTGTTTGTGCATTTACAATATTCATTGATTTTTGCCATTGAAAAACATCATGTTATTCATATACCAGAAATGTTTGAAGCTACTGACTGAATGAAAGGAGCTGGCATCTCACTCTCTTTGAATCTTCTTTATCATGCTAAGAGGAGCAGGAAAAAGCAAAAAATTTCAGAATTGCACCTTGCAATGCGGAGAAATTACTGTTTGTGCATTTACAATATTCATTGATTTTTGCCATTGAAAAACATCATGTTATTCATATACCAGAAATGTTTGAAGCTACTGACTGAATGAAAGGAGCTGGCATCTCACTCTCTTTGAATCTTCTTTATCATGCTAAGAGGAGCAGGGAAAAGCAAAAAATTTCAGAATTGCACCTTGCAATGTGGAGAAATTACTGTTTGTGCATTTACAATATTCATTGATTTTTACCATTGAAAAACGTCCAGAAATGATTGAAGCTACTGACTGAATGAAAGGAGCTGGCACCTCACTCTCTTTGAATCTTCTTTATCATGCTAAGAGGAGCGGGAAAAAGCAAAAAAATTCAGAATTGCACCTTGCAATGCGGAGAAATTACTGTTTGTGCATTTACAATATTCATTGATTTTTGCATTGAAAAACGTCCAGAAATGATTGAATGTACTGACTGAGTGAAAGGAGCTGGCATCTCACTCTCTTTGAATCTTCTTTATCATGCTAAGAGGAGCAGGAAAAAGCAAAAAATTTCAGAATTGCACCTTGCAATGCGGAGAAATTACTGTTTGTGCATTTACAATATTCATTGATTTTTGCCATTGAAAAACGTCCAGAAATGATTGAAGCTACTGACTGAATGAAAGGAGCTGGCATCTCACTCTCTTTGAATCTTCTTTATCATGCTAAGAGGAGCAGGAAAAAGTAAAAAATTTCAGAATTGCACCTTGCAATGCGGAGAAATTACAGTTTGTGCATTTACAATATTCATTGATTTTTGCCATTGAAAAACATCCAGAAATGATTGAAGCTATTGACTGAATGAAAGGAGCTGGCATCTCACTCTCTTTGAATCTTCTTTATCATGCTAAGAGGAGCAGGAAAAAGCAAAAAATTTCAGAATTGCACCTTGCAATGCGGAGAAATTACTGTTTGTGCATTTACAATATTCATTGATTTTTGCCATTGAAAAACATCATGTTATTCATATACCAGAAATGTTTGAAGCTACTGACTGAATGAAAGGAGCTGGCATCTCACTCTCTTTGAATCTTCATTATCATGCTAAGAGGAGCAGGAAAAAGCAAAAAATTTCAGAATTGCACCTTGCAATGCGGAGAAATTACTGTTTGTGCATTTACAATATTCATTGATTTTTGCCATTGAAAAACATGTTATTCATATACCAGAAATGTTTGAAGCTACTGACTGAATGAAAGGAGCTGGCACCTCACTCTCTTTGAATCTTCTTTATCATGCTAAGAGGAGCGGGAAAAAGCAAAAAAATTCAGAATTGCACCTTGCAATGCGGAGAAATTACTGTTTGTGCATTTACAATATTCATTGATTTTTGCCATTGAAAAACGTCCAGAAATGATTGAAAGTACTGACTGAATGAAAGGAGCTGGCATCTCACTCTCTTTGAATCTTCTTTATCATGCTAAGAGGAGCAGGAAAAAGCAAAAAATTTCAGAATTGCACCTTGCAATGCGGAGAAATTACTGTTTGTGCATTTACAATATTCATTGATTTTTGCCATTGAAAAACATCATGTTATTCATATACCAGAAATGTTTGAAGCTACTGACTGAATGAAAGGAGCTGGCATCTCACTCTCTTTGAATCTTCATTATCATGCTAAGAGGAGCAGGAAAAAGCAAAAAATTTCAGAATTGCACCTTGCAATGTGGAGAAATTACTGTTTGTGCATTTACAATATTCATTGATTTTTAACAATGAAAAACGTCCAGAAATGATTGAATCTACTGACTGAATGAAAGCAGCTGGCATCTCACTCTCTTTGAATCTTCTTTATCATGCTAAGAGGAGCAGGAAAAAGCAAAAAATTTCAGAATTGCACCTTGCAATGCGGAGAAATTACTGTTTGTGCATTTACAATATTCATTGATTTTTGCCATTGAAAAACATCATGTTATTCATATACCAGAAATGTTTGAAGCTACTGACTGAATGAAAGGAGCTGGCATCTCACTCTCTTTGAATCTTCTTTATCATGCTAAGAGGAGCAGGAAAAAGCAAAAAATTTCAGAATTGCACCTTGCAATGTGGAGAAATTACTGTTTGTGCATTTACAATATTCATTGATTTTTACCATTGAAAAACGTCCAGAAATGATTGAAGCTACTGACTGAATGAAAGTAGCTGGCATCTCACTCTCTTTGAATCTTCTTTATCATACTAAGAGGAGCAGGAAAAAGCAAAAAATTTCAGACTTGCACCTTGCAATGCGGAGAAATTACTGTTTGTGCATTTACAATATTCATTGATTTTTGCCATTGAAAAACATCATGTTATTCATATACCAGAAATGTTTGAAGCTACTGACTGAATGAAAGGAGCTGGCATCTCACTCTCTTTGAATCTTCTTTATCATGCTAAGAGGAGCAGGAAAAAGCAAAAAATTTCAGAATTGCACCTTGCAATGCGGAGAAATTACTGTTTGTGCATTTACAATATTCATTGATTTTTGCCATTGAAAAACGTCCAGAAATGATTGAAGCTACTGACTGAATGAAAGGAGCTGGCATCTCACTCTCTTTGAATCTTCTTTATCATGCTAAGAGGAGCAGGAAAAAGCAAAAAATTTCAGAATTGCACCTTGCAATGCGGAGAAATTACTGTTTGTGCATTTACAATATTCATTGATTTTTGCCATTGAAAAACGTCCAGAAATGATTGAAGCTACTGACTGAATGAAAGGAGCTGGCATCTCACTCTCTTTGAATCTTCTTTATCATGCTAAGAGGAGCAGGAAAAAGCAAAAAATTTCAGAATTGCACCTTGCAATGCGGAGAAATTACTGTTTGTGCATTTACAATATTCATTGATTTTTGCCATTGAAAAACATCATGTTATTCATATACCAGAAATGTTTGAAGCTACTGACTGAATGAAAGGAGCTGGCATCTCACTCTCTTTGAATCTTCTTTATCATGCTAAGAGGAGCAGGAAAAAGCAAAAAATTTCAGAATTGCACCTTGCAATGCGGAGAAATTACTGTTTGTGCATTTACAATATTCATTGATTTTTACCATTGAAAAACGTCCAGAAATGATTGAAGCTACTGACTGAATGAAAGGAGCTGGCACCTCACTCTCTTTGAATCTTCTTTATCATGCTAAGAGGAGCGGGAAAAAGCAAAAAAATTCAGAATTGCACCTTGCAATGCGGAGAAATTACTGTTTGTGCATTTACAATATTCATTGATTTTTGCATTGAAAAACGTCCAGAAATGATTGAATGTACTGACTGAATGAAAGGAGCTGGCATCTCACTCTCTTTGAATCTTCTTTATCATGCTAAGAGGAGCAGGAAAAAGCAAAAAATTTCAGAATTGCACCTTGCAATGCGGAGAAATTACTGTTTGTGCATTTACAATATTCATTGATTTTTGCCATTGAAAAACGTCCAGAAATGATTGAAGCTACTGACTGAATGAAAGGAGCTGGCATCTCACTCTCTTTGAATCTTCTTTATCATGCTAAGAGGAGCAGGAAAAAGTAAAAAATTTCAGAATTGCACCTTGCAATGCGGAGAAATTACAGTTTGTGCATTTACAATATTCATTGATTTTTGCCATTGAAAAACATCCAGAAATGATTGAAGCTATTGACTGAATGAAAGGAGCTGGCATCTCACTCTCTTTGAATCTTCTTTATCATGCTAAGAGGAGCAGGAAAAAGCAAAAAATTTCAGAATTGCACCTTGCAATGCGGAGAAATTACTGTTTGTGCATTTACAATATTCATTGATTTTTGCCATTGAAAAACATCATGTTATTCATATACCAGAAATGTTTGAAGCTACTGACTGAATGAAAGGAGCTGGCATCTCACTCTCTTTGAATCTTCATTATCATGCTAAGAGGAGCAGGAAAAAGCAAAAAATTTCAGAATTGCACCTTGCAATGCGGAGAAATTACTGTTTGTGCATTTACAATATTCATTGATTTTTGCCATTGAAAAACATGTTATTCATATACCAGAAATGTTTGAAGCTACTGACTGAATGAAAGGAGCTGGCACCTCACTCTCTTTGAATCTTCTTTATCATGCTAAGAGGAGCGGGAAAAAGCAAAAAAATTCAGAATTGCACCTTGCAATGCGGAGAAATTACTGTTTGTGCATTTACAATATTCATTGATTTTTGCCATTGAAAAACGTCCAGAAATGATTGAAAGTACTGACTGAATGAAAGGAGCTGGCATCTCACTCTCTTTGAATCTTCTTTATCATGCTAAGAGGAGCAGGAAAAAGCAAAAAATTTCAGAATTGCACCTTGCAATGCGGAGAAATTACTGTTTGTGCATTTACAATATTCATTGATTTTTGCCATTGAAAAACATCATGTTATTCATATACCAGAAATGTTTGAAGCTACTGACTGAATGAAAGGAGCTGGCATCTCACTCTCTTTGAATCTTCATTATCATGCTAAGAGGAGCAGGAAAAAGCAAAAAATTTCAGAATTGCACCTTGCAATGTGGAGAAATTACTGTTTGTGCATTTACAATATTCATTGATTTTTAACAATGAAAAACGTCCAGAAATGATTGAATCTACTGACTGAATGAAAGCAGCTGGCATCTCACTCTCTTTGAATCTTCTTTATCATGCTAAGAGGAGCAGGAAAAAGCAAAAAATTTCAGAATTGCACCTTGCAATGCGGAGAAATTACTGTTTGTGCATTTACAATATTCATTGATTTTTGCCATTGAAAAACATCATGTTATTCATATACCAGAAATGTTTGAAGCTACTGACTGAATGAAAGGAGCTGGCATCTCACTCTCTTTGAATCTTCTTTATCATGCTAAGAGGAGCAGGAAAAAGCAAAAAATTTCAGAATTGCACCTTGCAATGTGGAGAAATTACTGTTTGTGCATTTACAATATTCATTGATTTTTACCATTGAAAAACGTCCAGAAATGATTGAAGCTACTGACTGAATGAAAGTAGCTGGCATCTCACTCTCTTTGAATCTTCTTTATCATACTAAGAGGAGCAGGAAAAAGCAAAAAATTTCAGACTTGCACCTTGCAATGCGGAGAAATTACTGTTTGTGCATTTACAATATTCATTGATTTTTGCCATTGAAAAACATCATGTTATTCATATACCAGAAATGTTTGAAGCTACTGACTGAATGAAAGGAGCTGGCATCTCACTCTCTTTGAATCTTCTTTATCATGCTAAGAGGAGCAGGAAAAAGCAAAAAATTTCAGAATTGCACCTTGCAATGCGGAGAAATTACTGTTTGTGCATTTACAATATTCATTGATTTTTGCCATTGAAAAACGTCCAGAAATGATTGAAGCTACTGACTGAATGAAAGGAGCTGGCATCTCACTCTCTTTGAATCTTCTTTATCATGCTAAGAGGAGCAGGAAAAAGCAAAAAATTTCAGAATTGCACCTTGCAATGCGGAGAAATTACTGTTTGTGCATTTACAATATTCATTGATTTTTGCCATTGAAAAACGTCCAGAAATGATTGAAGCTACTGACTGAATGAAAGGAGCTGGCATCTCACTCTCTTTGAATCTTCTTTATCATGCTAAGAGGAGCAGGAAAAAGCAAAAAATTTCAGAATTGCACCTTGCAATGCGGAGAAATTACTGTTTGTGCATTTACAATATTCATTGATTTTTGCCATTGAAAAACATCATGTTATTCATATACCAGAAATGTTTGAAGCTACTGACTGAATGAAAGGAGCTGGCATCTCACTCTCTTTGAATCTTCTTTATCATGCTAAGAGGAGCAGGAAAAAGCAAAAAATTTCAGAATTGCACCTTGCAATGCGGAGAAATTACTGTTTGTGCATTTACAATATTCATTGATTTTTGCCATTGAAAAACGTCCAGAAATGATTGAAGCTACTGACTGAATGAAAGGAGCTGGCATCTCACTCTCTTTGAATCTTGTTTATCATGCTAAGAGGAGCAGGAAAAAGCAAAAAATTTCAGAATTGCACCTTGCAATGCGGAGAAATTACTGTTTGTGCATTTACAATATTCATTGATTTTTGCCATTGAAAAACATCATGTTATTCATATACCAGAAATGATTGAAGCTACTGACTGAATGAAAGGAGCTGGCATCTCACTCTCTTTGAATCTTCTTTATCATTCTAAGAGGAGCAGGAAAAAGTAAAAAATTTCAGAATTGCACCTTGCAATGCGGAGAAATTACTGTTTGTGCATTTATAATATTCAATGATTTTTGCCATTGA
The DNA here is from genome assembly GCF_046119375.1 of Phyllobates terribilis. NCBI lineage: Eukaryota > Metazoa > Chordata > Amphibia > Anura > Dendrobatidae > Phyllobates > Phyllobates terribilis. The sequence goes on along the minus strand of NW_027365760.1, from coordinate 80,401 downwards.
AAAACGTCCAGAAATGATTGAAGCTACTGACTGAACGAAAGGAGCTGGCATCTCACTCTCTTTGAATCTTCTTTATCATGCTAAGAGGAGCAGGAAAAAGCAAAAAATTTCAGAATTGCACCTTGCAATGCGGAGAAATTACTGTTTGTGCATTTACAATATTCATTGATTTTTGCCATTGAAAAACATCATGTTATTCATATACCAGAAATGTTTGAAGCTACTGACTGAATGAAAGGAGCTGGCATCTCACTCTCTTTGAATCTTCTTTATCATGCTAAGAGGAGCAGGAAAAAGCAAAAAATTTCAGAATTGCACCTTGCAATGCGGAGAAATTACTGTTTGTGCATTTACAATATTCATTGATTTTTGCCATTGAAAAACGTCCAGAAATGATTGAAGCTACTGACTGAATGAAAGGAGCTGGCATCTCACTCTCTTTGAATCTTCTTTATCATGCTAAGAGGAGCAGGAAAAAGCAAAACATTTCAGAATTGCACCTTGCAATGCGGAGAAATTACTGTTTGTGCATTTACAATATTCATTGATTTTTGCCATTGAAAAACGTCCAGAAATGATTGAAGCTACTGACTGAATGAAAGGAGCTGGCATCTCACTCTCTTTGAATCTTCTTTATCATGCTAAGAGGAGCAGGAAAAAGCAAAAAATTTCAGAATTGCACCTTGCAATGCGGAGAAATTACTGTTTGTGCATTTACAATATTCATTGATTTTTGCCATTGAAAAACGTCCAGAAATGATTGAAGCTACTGACTGAATGAAAGGAGCTGGCATCTCACTCTCTTTGAATCTTCTTTATCATGCTAAGAGGAGCAGGAAAAAGCAAAAAATTTCAGAATTGCACCTTGCAATGCGGAGAAATTACTGTTTGTGCATTTACAATATTCATTGATTTTTGCCATTGAAAAACATCATGTTATTCATATACCAGAAATGTTTGAAGCTACTGACTGAATGAAAGGAGCTGGCATCTCACTCTCTTTGAATCTTCTTTATCATGCTAAGAGGAGCAGGAAAAAGCAAAAAATTTCAGAATTGCACCTTGCAATGCGGAGAAATTACTGTTTGTGCATTTACAATATTCATTGATTTTTGCCATTGAAAAACGTCCAGAAATGATTGAAGCTACTGACTGAATGAAAGGAGCTGGCATCTCACTCTCTTTGAATCTTGTTTATCATGCTAAGAGGAGCAGGAAAAAGCAAAAAATTTCAGAATTGCACCTTGCAATGCGGAGAAATTACTGTTTGTGCATTTACAATATTCATTGATTTTTGCCATTGAAAAACATCATGTTATTCATATACCAGAAATGATTGAAGCTACTGACTGAATGAAAGGAGCTGGCATCTCACTCTCTTTGAATCTTCTTTATCATGCTAAGAGGAGCAGGAAAAAGTAAAAAATTTCAGAATTGCACCTTGCAATGCGGAGAAATTACTGTTTGTGCATTTATAATATTCAATGATTTTTGCCATTGAAAAACGTCCAGAAATGATTGAAGCTACTGACTGAACGAAAGGAGCTGGCATCTCACTCTCTTTGAATCTTCTTTATCATGCTAAGAGGAGCAGGAAAAAGCAAAAAATTTCAGAATTGCACCTTGCAATGCGGAGAAATTACTGTTTGTGCATTTACAATATTCATTGATTTTTGCCATTGAAAAACGTCCAGAAATGATTGAAGCTACTGACTGAATGAAAGGAGCTGGCATCTCACTCTCTTTGAATCTTCTTTATCATGCTAAGAGGAGCAGGAAAAAGCAAAAAATTTCAGAATTGCACCTTGCAATGCGGAGAAATTACTGTTTGTGCATTTACAATATTCATTGATTTTTGCCATTGAAAAACATCATGTTATTCATATACCAGAAATGTTTGAAGCTACTGACTGAATGAAAGGAGCTGACATCTCACGCTCTTTGAATCTTCTTTATCATGCTAAGAGGAGCAGGAAAAAGCAAAAAATTTCAGAATTGCACCTTGCAATGCGGAGAAATTACTGTTTGTGCATTTACAATATTCATTGATTTTTGCCATTGAAAAACGTCCAGAATTGATTGAAGCTACTGACTGAATGAAAGGAGCTGGCATCTCACTCTCTTTGAATCTTCTTTATCATGCTAAGAGGAGCAGGAAAAAGCAAAAAATTTCAGAATTGCACCTTGCAATGCGGAGAAATTACTGTTTGTGCATTTACAATATTCATTGATTTTTGCCATTGAAAAACATCATGTTATTCATATACCAGAAATGTTTGAAGCTACTGACTGAATGAAAGGAGCTGGCATCTCACTCTCTTTGAATCTTCTTTATCATGCTAAGAGGAGCAGGAAAAAGCAAAAAATTTCAGAATTGCACCTTGCAATGCGGAGAAATTACTGTTTGTGCATTTACAATATTCATTGATTTTTGCCATTGAAAAACATCATGTTATTCATATACCAGAAATGTTTGAAGCTACTGACTGAATGAAAGGAGCTGGCATCTCACTCTCTTTGAATCTTCTTTATCATGCTAAGAGGAGCAGGGAAAAGCAAAAAATTTCAGAATTGCACCTTGCAATGTGGAGAAATTACTGTTTGTGCATTTACAATATTCATTGATTTTTACCATTGAAAAACGTCCAGAAATGATTGAAGCTACTGACTGAATGAAAGGAGCTGGCACCTCACTCTCTTTGAATCTTCTTTATCATGCTAAGAGGAGCGGGAAAAAGCAAAAAAATTCAGAATTGCACCTTGCAATGCGGAGAAATTACTGTTTGTGCATTTACAATATTCATTGATTTTTGCATTGAAAAACGTCCAGAAATGATTGAAAGTACTGACTGAATGAAAGGAGCTGGCATCTCACTCTCTTTGAATCTTCTTTATCATGCTAAGAGGAGCAGGAAAAAGCAAAAAATTTCAGAATTGCACCTTGCAATGCGGAGAAATTACTGTTTGTGCATTTACAATATTCATTGATTTTTGCCATTGAAAAACGTCCAGAAATGATTGAAGCTACTGACTGAATGAAAGGAGCTGGCATCTCACTCTCTTTGAATCTTCTTTATCATGCTAAGAGGAGCAGGAAAAAGTAAAAAATTTCAGAATTGCACCTTGCAATGCGGAGAAATTACAGTTTGTGCATTTACAATATTCATTGATTTTTGCCATTGAAAAACATCCAGAAATGATTGAAGCTATTGACTGAATGAAAGGAGCTGGCATCTCACTCTCTTTGAATCTTCTTTATCATGCTAAGAGGAGCAGGAAAAAGCAAAAAATTTCAGAATTGCACCTTGCAATGCGGAGAAATTACTGTTTGTGCATTTACAATATTCATTGATTTTTGCCATTGAAAAACATCATGTTATTCATATACCAGAAATGTTTGAAGCTACTGACTGAATGAAAGGAGCTGGCATCTCACTCTCTTTGAATCTTCATTATCATGCTAAGAGGAGCAGGAAAAAGCAAAAAATTTCAGAATTGCACCTTGCAATGCGGAGAAATTACTGTTTGTGCATTTACAATATTCATTGATTTTTGCCATTGAAAAACATGTTATTCATATACCAGAAATGTTTGAAGCTACTGACTGAATGAAAGGAGCTGGCACCTCACTCTCTTTGAATCTTCTTTATCATGCTAAGAGGAGCGGGAAAAAGCAAAAAAATTCAGAATTGCACCTTGCAATGCGGAGAAATTACTGTTTGTGCATTTACAATATTCATTGATTTTTGCCATTGAAAAACGTCCAGAAATGATTGAAAGTACTGACTGAATGAAAGGAGCTGGCATCTCACTCTCTTTGAATCTTCTTTATCATGCTAAGAGGAGCAGGAAAAAGCAAAAAATTTCAGAATTGCACCTTGCAATGCGGAGAAATTACTGTTTGTGCATTTACAATATTCATTGATTTTTGCCATTGAAAAACATCATGTTATTCATATACCAGAAATGTTTGAAGCTACTGACTGAATGAAAGGAGCTGGCATCTCACTCTCTTTGAATCTTCATTATCATGCTAAGAGGAGCAGGAAAAAGCAAAAAATTTCAGAATTGCACCTTGCAATGTGGAGAAATTACTGTTTGTGCATTTACAATATTCATTGATTTTTAACAATGAAAAACGTCCAGAAATGATTGAATCTACTGACTGAATGAAAGTAGCTGGCATCTCACTCTCTTTGAATCTTCTTTATCATGCTAAGAGGAGCAGGAAAAAGCAAAAAATTTCAGAATTGCACCTTGCAATGCGGAGAAATTACTGTTTGTGCATTTACAATATTCATTGATTTTTGCCATTGAAAAACATCATGTTATTCATATACCAGAAATGTTTGAAGCTACTGACTGAATGAAAGGAGCTGGCATCTCACTCTCTTTGAATCTTCTTTATCATGCTAAGAGGAGCAGGAAAAAGCAAAAAATTTCAGAATTGCACCTTGCAATGCGGAGAAATTACTGTTTGTGCATTTATAATATTCAATGATTTTTGCCATTGAAAAACGTCCAGAAATGATTGAAGCTACTGACTGAACGAAAGGAGCTGGCATCTCACTCTCTTTGAATCTTCTTTATCATGCTAAGAGGAGCAGGAAAAAGCAAAAAATTTCAGAATTGCACCTTGCAATGCGGAGAAATTACTGTTTGTGCATTTACAATATTCATTGATTTTTGCCATTGAAAAACGTCCAGAAATGATTGAAGCTACTGACTGAATGAAAGGAGCTGGCATCTCACTCTCTTTGAATCTTCTTTATCATGCTAAGAGGAGCAGGAAAAAGCAAAAAATTTCAGAATTGCACCTTGCAATGCGGAGAAATTACTGTTTGTGCATTTACAATATTCATTGATTTTTGCCATTGAAAAACATCATGTTATTCATATACCAGAAATGTTTGAAGCTACTGACTGAATGAAAGGAGCTGACATCTCACGCTCTTTGAATCTTCTTTATCATGCTAAGAGGAGCAGGAAAAAGCAAAAAATTTCAGAATTGCACCTTGCAATGCGGAGAAATTACTGTTTGTGCATTTACAATATTCATTGATTTTTGCCATTGAAAAACGTCCAGAATTGATTGAAGCTACTGACTGAATGAAAGGAGCTGGCATCTCACTCTCTTTGAATCTTCTTTATCATGCTAAGAGGAGCAGGAAAAAGCAAAAAATTTCAGAATTGCACCTTGCAATGCGGAGAAATTACTGTTTGTGCATTTACAATATTCATTGATTTTTGCCATTGAAAAACATCATGTTATTCATATACCAGAAATGTTTGAAGCTACTGACTGAATGAAAGGAGCTGGCATCTCACTCTCTTTGAATCTTCTTTATCATGCTAAGAGGAGCAGGAAAAAGCAAAAAATTTCAGAATTGCACCTTGCAATGCGGAGAAATTACTGTTTGTGCATTTACAATATTCATTGATTTTTGCCATTGAAAAACATCATGTTATTCATATACCAGAAATGTTTGAAGCTACTGACTGAATGAAAGGAGCTGGCATCTCACTCTCTTTGAATCTTCTTTATCATGCTAAGAGGAGCAGGGAAAAGCAAAAAATTTCAGAATTGCACCTTGCAATGTGGAGAAATTACTGTTTGTGCATTTACAATATTCATTGATTTTTACCATTGAAAAACGTCCAGAAATGATTGAAGCTACTGACTGAATGAAAGGAGCTGGCACCTCACTCTCTTTGAATCTTCTTTATCATGCTAAGAGGAGCGGGAAAAAGCAAAAAAATTCAGAATTGCACCTTGCAATGCGGAGAAATTACTGTTTGTGCATTTACAATATTCATTGATTTTTGCATTGAAAAACGTCCAGAAATGATTGAAAGTACTGACTGAATGAAAGGAGCTGGCATCTCACTCTCTTTGAATCTTCTTTATCATGCTAAGAGGAGCAGGAAAAAGCAAAAAATTTCAGAATTGCACCTTGCAATGCGGAGAAATTACTGTTTGTGCATTTACAATATTCATTGATTTTTGCCATTGAAAAACGTCCAGAAATGATTGAAGCTACTGACTGAATGAAAGGAGCTGGCATCTCACTCTCTTTGAATCTTCTTTATCATGCTAAGAGGAGCAGGAAAAAGTAAAAAATTTCAGAATTGCACCTTGCAATGCGGAGAAATTACAGTTTGTGCATTTACAATATTCATTGATTTTTGCCATTGAAAAACATCCAGAAATGATTGAAGCTATTGACTGAATGAAAGGAGCTGGCATCTCACTCTCTTTGAATCTTCTTTATCATGCTAAGAGGAGCAGGAAAAAGCAAAAAATTTCAGAATTGCACCTTGCAATGCGGAGAAATTACTGTTTGTGCATTTACAATATTCATTGATTTTTGCCATTGAAAAACATCATGTTATTCATATACCAGAAATGTTTGAAGCTACTGACTGAATGAAAGGAGCTGGCATCTCACTCTCTTTGAATCTTCATTATCATGCTAAGAGGAGCAGGAAAAAGCAAAAAATTTCAGAATTGCACCTTGCAATGCGGAGAAATTACTGTTTGTGCATTTACAATATTCATTGATTTTTGCCATTGAAAAACATGTTATTCATATACCAGAAATGTTTGAAGCTACTGACTGAATGAAAGGAGCTGGCACCTCACTCTCTTTGAATCTTCTTTATCATGCTAAGAGGAGCGGGAAAAAGCAAAAAAATTCAGAATTGCACCTTGCAATGCGGAGAAATTACTGTTTGTGCATTTACAATATTCATTGATTTTTGCCATTGAAAAACGTCCAGAAATGATTGAAAGTACTGACTGAATGAAAGGAGCTGGCATCTCACTCTCTTTGAATCTTCTTTATCATGCTAAGAGGAGCAGGAAAAAGCAAAAAATTTCAGAATTGCACCTTGCAATGCGGAGAAATTACTGTTTGTGCATTTACAATATTCATTGATTTTTGCCATTGAAAAACATCATGTTATTCATATACCAGAAATGTTTGAAGCTACTGACTGAATGAAAGGAGCTGGCATCTCACTCTCTTTGAATCTTCATTATCATGCTAAGAGGAGCAGGAAAAAGCAAAAAATTTCAGAATTGCACCTTGCAATGTGGAGAAATTACTGTTTGTGCATTTACAATATTCATTGATTTTTAACAATGAAAAACGTCCAGAAATGATTGAATCTACTGACTGAATGAAAGTAGCTGGCATCTCACTCTCTTTGAATCTTCTTTATCATGCTAAGAGGAGCAGGAAAAAGCAAAAAATTTCAGAATTGCACCTTGCAATGCGGAGAAATTACTGTTTGTGCATTTACAATATTCATTGATTTTTGCCATTGAAAAACATCATGTTATTCATATACCAGAAATGTTTGAAGCTACTGACTGAATGAAAGGAGCTGGCATCTCACTCTCTTTGAATCTTCTTTATCATGCTAAGAGGAGCAGGAAAAAGCAAAAAATTTCAGAATTGCACCTTGCAATGTGGAGAAATTACTGTTTGTGCATTTACAATATTCATTGATTTTTACCATTGAAAAACGTCCAGAAATGATTGAAGCTACTGACTGAATGAAAGTAGCTGGCATCTCACTCTCTTTGAATCTTCTTTATCATACTAAGAGGAGCAGGAAAAAGCAAAAAATTTCAGACTTGCACCTTGCAATGCGGAGAAATTACTGTTTGTGCATTTACAATATTCATTGATTTTTGCCATTGAAAAACATCATGTTATTCATATACCAGAAATGTTTGAAGCTACTGACTGAATGAAAGGAGCTGGCATCTCACTCTCTTTGAATCTTCTTTATCATGCTAAGAGGAGCAGGAAAAAGCAAAAAATTTCAGAATTGCACCTTGCAATGCGGAGAAATTACTGTTTGTGCATTTACAATATTCATTGATTTTTGCCATTGAAAAACGTCCAGAAATGATTGAAGCTACTGACTGAATGAAAGGAGCTGGCATCTCACTCTCTTTGAATCTTCTTTATCATGCTAAGAGGAGCAGGAAAAAGCAAAAAATTTCAGAATTGCACCTTGCAATGCGGAGAAATTACTGTTTGTGCATTTACAATATTCATTGATTTTTGCCATTGAAAAACGTCCAGAAATGATTGAAGCTACTGACTGAATGAAAGGAGCTGGCATCTCACTCTCTTTGAATCTTCTTTATCATGCTAAGAGGAGCAGGAAAAAGCAAATAATTTCAGAATTGCACCTTGCAATGCGGAGAAATTACTGTTTGTGCATTTACAATATTCATTGATTTTTGCCTTTGAAAAACATCATGTTATTCATATACCAGAAATGTTTGAAGCTACTGACTGAATGAAAGGAGCTGACATCTCACGCTCTTTGAATCTTCTTTATCATGCTAAGAGGAGCAGGAAAAAGCAAAACATTTCAGAATTGCACCTTGCAATGCGGAGAAATTACTGTTTGTGCATTTACAATATTCATTGATTTTTGCCATTGAAAAACGTCCAGAAATGATTGAAGCTACTGACTGAATGAAAGGAGCTGGCATCTCACTCTCTTTGAATCTTCTTTATCATGCTAAGAGGAGCAGGAAAAAGCAAAAAATTTCAGAATTGCACCTTGCAATGCGGAGAAATTACTGTTTGTGCATTTACAATATTCATTGATTTTTGCCATTGAAAAACATCATGTTATTCATATACCAGAAATGTTTGAAGCTACTGACTGAATGAAAGGAGCTGGCATCTCACTCTCTTTGAATCTTCTTTATCATGCTAAGAGGAGCAGGAAAAAGCAAAAAATTTCAGAATTGCACCTTGCAATGCGGAGAAATTACTGTTTGTGCATTTACAATATTCATTCATTTTTGCCATTGAAAAACGTCCAGAAATGATTGAAGCTACTGACTGAATGAAAGGAGCTGGCATCTCACTCTCTTTGAATCTTCTTTATCATGCTAAGAGGAGCAGGAAAAAGCAAAAAATTTCAGAATTGCACCTTGCAATGCGGAGAAATTACTGTTTGTGCATTTACAATATTCATTGATTTTTGCCATTGAAAAACATCATGTTATTCATATACCAGAAATGTTTGAAGCTACTGACTGAATGAAAGGAGCTGACATCTCACGCTCTTTGAATCTTCTTTATCATGCTAAGAGGAGCAGGAAAAAGCAAAAAATTTCAGAATTGCACCTTGCAATGCGGAGAAATTACTGTTTGTGCATTTACAATATCCATTGATTTTTGCCATTGAAAAACGTCCAGAAATGATTGAAGCTACTGACTGAATGAAAGGAGCTGGCATCTCACTCTCTTTGAATCTTCTTTATCATGCTAAGAGGAGCAGGAAAAAGCAAAAAATTTCAGAATTGCACCTTGCAATGCGGAGAAATTACTGTTTGTGCATTTACAATATTCATTGATTTTTGCCATTGAAAAACATCATGTTATTCATATACCAGAAATGTTTGAAGCTACTGACTGAATGAAAGGAGCTGGCATCTCACTCTCTTTGAATCTTCTTTATCATGCTAAGAGGAGCAGGAAAAAGCAAAAAATTTCAGAATTGCACCTTGCAATGCGGAGAAATTACTGTTTGTGCATTTACAATATTCATTGATTTTTGCCATTGAAAAACATCATGTTATTCATATACCAGAAATGTTTGAAGCTACTGACTGAATGAAAGGAGCTGGCATCTCACTCTCTTTGAATCTTCTTTATCATGCTAAGAGGAGCAGGAAAAAGCAAAAAATTTCAGAATTGCACCTTGCAATGCGGAGAAATTACTGTTTGTGCATTTACAATATTCATTGATTTTTGCCATTGAAAAACGTCCAGAAATGATTGAAGCTACTGACTGAATGAAAGGAGCTGGCATCTCACTCTCTTTGAATCTTCTTTATCATGCTAAGAGGAGCAGGAAAAAGCAAAACATTTCAGAATTGCACCTTGCAATGCGGAGAAATTACTGTTTGTGCATTTACAATATTCATTGATTTTTGCCATTGAAAAACGTCCAGAAATGATTGAAGCTACTGACTGAATGAAAGGAGCTGGCATCTCACTCTCTTTGAATCTTCTTTATCATGCTAAGAGGAGCAGGAAAAAGCAAAAAATTTCAGAATTGCACCTTGCAATGCGGAGAAATTACTGTTTGTGCATTTACAATATTCATTGATTTTTGCCATTGAAAAACATCATGTCATTCATATACCAGAAATGTTTGAAGCTACTGACTGAATGAAAGGAGCTGGCATCTCACTCTCTTTGAATCTTCTTTATCATGCTAAGAGGAGCAGGAAAAAGCAAAAAATTTCAGAATTGCACCTTGCAATGCGGAGAAATTACTGTTTGTGCATTTACAATATTCATTGATTTTTGCCATTGAAAAACGTCCAGAAATGATTGAAGCTACTGACTGAATGAAAGGAGCTGGCATCTCACTCTCTTTGAATCTTGTTTATCATGCTAAGAGGAGCAGGAAAAAGCAAAAAATTTCAGAATTGCACCTTGCAATGCGGAGAAATTACTGTTTGTGCATTTACAATATTCATTGATTTTTGCCATTGAAAAACATCATGTTATTCATATACCAGAAATGATTGAAGCTACTGACTGAATGAAAGGAGCTGGCATCTCACTCTCTTTGAATCTTCTTTATCATGCTAAGAGGAGCAGGAAAAAGTAAAAAATTTCAGAATTGCACCTTGCAATGCGGAGAAATTACTGTTTGTGCATTTATAATATTCAATGATTTTTGCCATTAAAAAACGTCCAGAAATGATTGAAGCTACTGACTGAACGAAAGGAGCTGGCATCTCACTCTCTTTGAATCTTCTTTATCATGCTAAGAGGAGCAGGAAAAAGCAAAAAATTTCAGAATTGCACCTTGCAATGCGGAGAAATTACTGTTTGTGCATTTACAATATTCATTGATTTTTGCCATTGAAAAACGTCCAGAAATGATTGAAGCTACTGACTGAATGAAAGGAGCTGGCATCTCACTCTCTTTGAATCTTCTTTATCATGCTAAGAGGAGCAGGAAAAAGCAAAAAATTTCAGAATTGCACCTTGCAATGCGGAGAAATTACTGTTTGTGCATTTACAATATTCATTGATTTTTGCCATTGAAAAACATCATGTTATTCATATACCAGAAATGTTTGAAGCTACTGACTGAATGAAAGGAGCTGACATCTCACGCTCTTTGAATCTTCTTTATCATGCTAAGAGGAGCAGGAAAAAGCAAAAAATTTCAGAATTGCACCTTGCAATGCGGAGAAATTACTGTTTGTGCATTTACAATATTCATTGATTTTTGCCATTGAAAAACGTCCAGAATTGATTGAAGCTACTGACTGAATGAAAGGAGCTGGCATCTCACTCTCTTTGAATCTTCTTTATCATGCTAAGAGGAGCAGGAAAAAGCAAAAAATTTCAGAATTGCACCTTGCAATGCGGAGAAATTACTGTTTGTGCATTTACAATATTCATTGATTTTTGCCATTGAAAAACATCATGTTATTCATATACCAGAAATGTTTGAAGCTACTGACTGAATGAAAGGAGCTGGCATCTCACTCTCTTTGAATCTTCTTTATCATGCTAAGAGGAGCAGGAAAAAGCAAAAAATTTCAGAATTGCACCTTGCAATGCGGAGAAATTACTGTTTGTGCATTTACAATATTCATTGATTTTTGCCATTGAAAAACATCATGTTATTCATATACCAGAAATGTTTGAAGCTACTGACTGAATGAAAGGAGCTGGCATCTCACTCTCTTTGAATCTTCTTTATCATGCTAAGAGGAGCAGGGAAAAGCAAAAAATTTCAGAATTGCACCTTGCAATGTGGAGAAATTACTGTTTGTGCATTTACAATATTCATTGATTTTTACCATTGAAAAACGTCCAGAAATGATTGAAGCTACTGACTGAATGAAAGGAGCTGGCACCTCACTCTCTTTGAATCTTCTTTATCATGCTAAGAGGAGCGGGAAAAAGCAAAAAAATTCAGAATTGCACCTTGCAATGCGGAGAAATTACTGTTTGTGCATTTACAATATTCATTGATTTTTGCATTGAAAAACGTCCAGAAATGATTGAAAGTACTGACTGAATGAAAGGAGCTGGCATCTCACTCTCTTTGAATCTTCTTTATCATGCTAAGAGGAGCAGGAAAAAGCAAAAAATTTCAGAATTGCACCTTGCAATGCGGAGAAATTACTGTTTGTGCATTTACAATATTCATTGATTTTTGCCATTGAAAAACGTCCAGAAATGATTGAAGCTACTGACTGAATGAAAGGAGCTGGCATCTCACTCTCTTTGAATCTTCTTTATCATGCTAAGAGGAGCAGGAAAAAGTAAAAAATTTCAGAATTGCACCTTGCAATGCGGAGAAATTACAGTTTGTGCATTTACAATATTCATTGATTTTTGCCATTGAAAAACATCCAGAAATGATTGAAGCTATTGACTGAATGAAAGGAGCTGGCATCTCACTCTCTTTGAATCTTCTTTATCATGCTAAGAGGAGCAGGAAAAAGCAAAAAATTTCAGAATTGCACCTTGCAATGCGGAGAAATTACTGTTTGTGCATTTACAATATTCATTGATTTTTGCCATTGAAAAACATCATGTTATTCATATACCAGAAATGTTTGAAGCTACTGACTGAATGAAAGGAGCTGGCATCTCACTCTCTTTGAATCTTCATTATCATGCTAAGAGGAGCAGGAAAAAGCAAAAAATTTCAGAATTGCACCTTGCAATGCGGAGAAATTACTGTTTGTGCATTTACAATATTCATTGATTTTTGCCATTGAAAAACATGTTATTCATATACCAGAAATGTTTGAAGCTACTGACTGAATGAAAGGAGCTGGCACCTCACTCTCTTTGAATCTTCTTTATCATGCTAAGAGGAGCGGGAAAAAGCAAAAAAATTCAGAATTGCACCTTGCAATGCGGAGAAATTACTGTTTGTGCATTTACAATATTCATTGATTTTTGCCATTGAAAAACGTCCAGAAATGATTGAAAGTACTGACTGAATGAAAGGAGCTGGCATCTCACTCTCTTTGAATCTTCTTTATCATGCTAAGAGGAGCAGGAAAAAGCAAAAAATTTCAGAATTGCACCTTGCAATGCGGAGAAATTACTGTTTGTGCATTTACAATATTCATTGATTTTTGCCATTGAAAAACATCATGTTATTCATATACCAGAAATGTTTGAAGCTACTGACTGAATGAAAGGAGCTGGCATCTCACTCTCTTTGAATCTTCATTATCATGCTAAGAGGAGCAGGAAAAAGCAAAAAATTTCAGAATTGCACCTTGCAATGTGGAGAAATTACTGTTTGTGCATTTACAATATTCATTGATTTTTAACAATGAAAAACGTCCAGAAATGATTGAATCTACTGACTGAATGAAAGTAGCTGGCATCTCACTCTCTTTGAATCTTCTTTATCATGCTAAGAGGAGCAGGAAAAAGCAAAAAATTTCAGAATTGCACCTTGCAATGCGGAGAAATTACTGTTTGTGCATTTACAATATTCATTGATTTTTGCCATTGAAAAACATCATGTTATTCATATACCAGAAATGTTTGAAGCTACTGACTGAATGAAAGGAGCTGGCATCTCACTCTCTTTGAATCTTCTTTATCATGCTAAGAGGAGCAGGAAAAAGCAAAAAATTTCAGAATTGCACCTTGCAATGTGGAGAAATTACTGTTTGTGCATTTACAATATTCATTGATTTTTACCATTGAAAAACGTCCAGAAATGATTGAAGCTACTGACTGAATGAAAGTAGCTGGCATCTCACTCTCTTTGAATCTTCTTTATCATACTAAGAGGAGCAGGAAAAAGCAAAAAATTTCAGACTTGCACCTTGCAATGCGGAGAAATTACTGTTTGTGCATTTACAATATTCATTGATTTTTGCCATTGAAAAACATCATGTTATTCATATACCAGAAATGTTTGAAGCTACTGACTGAATGAAAGGAGCTGGCATCTCACTCTCTTTGAATCTTCTTTATCATGCTAAGAGGAGCAGGAAAAAGCAAAAAATTTCAGAATTGCACCTTGCAATGCAGAGAAATTACTGTTTGTGCATTTACAATATTCATTGATTTTTGCCATTGAAAAACGTCCAGAAATGATTGAAGCTACTGACTGAATGAAAGGAGCTGGCATCTCACTCTCTTTGAATCTTCTTTATCATGCTAAGAGGAGCAGGAAAAAGCAAAAAATTTCAGAATTGCACCTTGCAATGCGGAGAAATTACTGTTTGTGCATTTACAATATTCATTGATTTTTGCCATTGAAAAACGTCCAGAAATGATTGAAGCTACTGACTGAATGAAAGGAGCTGGCATCTCACTCTCTTTGAATCTTCTTTATCATGCTAAGAGGAGCAGGAAAAAGCAAAAAATTTCAGAATTGCACCTTGCAATGCGGAGAAATTACTGTTTGTGCATTTACAATATTCATTGATTTTTGCCATTGAAAAACATCATGTTATTCATATACCAGAAATGTTTGAAGCTACTGACTGAATGAAAGGAGCTGGCATCTCACTCTCTTTGAATCTTCTTTATCATGCTAAGAGGAGCAGGAAAAAGCAAAAAATTTCAGAATTGCACCTTGCAATGCGGAGAAATTACTGTTTGTGCATTTACAATATTCATTGATTTTTGCCATTGAAAAACGTCCAGAAATGATTGAAGCTACTGACTGAATGAAAGGAGCTGGCATCTCACTCTCTTTGAATCTTGTTTATCATGCTAAGAGGAGCAGGAAAAAGCAAAAAATTTCAGAATTGCACCTTGCAATGCGGAGAAATTACTGTTTGTGCATTTACAATATTCATTGATTTTTGCCATTGAAAAACATCATGTTATTCATATACCAGAAATGATTGAAGCTACTGACTGAATGAAAGGAGCTGGCATCTCACTCTCTTTGAATCTTCTTTATCATGCTAAGAGGAGCAGGAAAAAGTAAAAAATTTCAGAATTGCACCTTGCAATGCGGAGAAATTACTGTTTGTGCATTTATAATATTCAATGATTTTTGCCATTGAAAAACGTCCAGAAATGATTGAAGCTACTGACTGAACGAAAGGAGCTGGCATCTCACTCTCTTTGAATCTTCTTTATCATGCTAAGAGGAGCAGGAAAAAGCAAAAAATTTCAGAATTGCACCTTGCAATGCGGAGAAATTACTGTTTGTGCATTTACAATATTCATTGATTTTTGCCATTGAAAAACGTCCAGAAATGATTGAAGCTACTGACTGAATGAAAGGAGCTGGCATCTCACTCTCTTTGAATCTTCTTTATCATGCTAAGAGGAGCAGGAAAAAGCAAATAATTTCAGAATTGCACCTTGCAATGCGGAGAAATTACTGTTTGTGCATTTACAATATTCATTGATTTTTGCCTTTGAAAAACATCATGTTATTCATATACCAGAAATGTTTGAAGCTACTGACTGAATGAAAGGAGCTGACATCTCACGCTCTTTGAATCTTCTTTATCATGCTAAGAGGAGCAGGAAAAAGCAAAACATTTCAGAATTGCACCTTGCAATGCGGAGAAATTACTGTTTGTGCATTTACAATATTCATTGATTTTTGCCATTGAAAAACGTCCAGAAATGATTGAAGCTACTGACTGAATGAAAGGAGCTGGCATCTCACTCTCTTTGAATCTTCTTTATCATGCTAAGAGGAGCAGGAAAAAGCAAAAAATTTCAGAATTGCACCTTGCAATGCCGAGAAATTACTGTTTGTGCATTTACAATATTCATTGATTTTTGCCATTGAAAAACATCATGTTATTCATATACCAGAAATGTTTGAAGCTACTGACTGAATGAAAGGAGCTGGCATCTCACTCTCTTTGAATCTTCATTATCATGCTAAGAGGAGCAGGAAAAAGCAAAAAATTTCAGAATTGCACCTTGCAATGCGGAGAAATTACTGTTTGTGCATTTACAATATTCATTGATTTTTGCCATTGAAAAACATGTTATTCATATACCAGAAATGTTTGAAGCTACTGACTGAATGAAAGGAGCTGGCACCTCACTCTCTTTGAATCTTCTTTATCATGCTAAGAGGAGCGGGAAAAAGCAAAAAAATTCAGAATTGCACCTTGCAATGCGGAGAAATTACTGTTTGTGCATTTACAATATTCATTGATTTTTGCCATTGAAAAACGTCCAGAAATGATTGAAAGTACTGACTGAATGAAAGGAGCTGGCATCTCACTCTCTTTGAATCTTCTTTATCATGCTAAGAGGAGCAGGAAAAAGCAAAAAATTTCAGAATTGCACCTTGCAATGCGGAGAAATTACTGTTTGTGCATTTACAATATTCATTGATTTTTGCCATTGAAAAACGTCCAGAAATGATTGAAGCTACTGACTGAATGAAAGGAGCTGGCATCTCACTCTCTTTGAATCTTCTTTATCATGCTAAGAGGAGCAGGAAAAAGTAAAAAATTTCAGAATTGCACCTTGCAATGCGGAGAAATTACAGTTTGTGCATTTACAATATTCATTGATTTTTGCCATTGAAAAACATCCAGAAATGATTGAAGCTACTGACTGAATGAAAGGAGCTGGCATCTCACTCTCTTTGAATCTTCTTTATCAGGCTAAGAGGAGCAGGAAAAAGCAAAAAATTTCAGAATTGCACCTTGCAATGCGGAGAAATTACTGTTTGTGCATTTACAATATTCATTGATTTTTGCCATTGAAAAACATCATGTTATTCATATACCAGAAATGTTTGAAGCTACTGACTGAATGAAAGGAGCTGGCATCTCACTCTCTTTGAATCTTCATTATCATGCTAAGAGGAGCAGGAAAAAGCAAAAAATTTCAGAATTGCACCTTGCAATGTGGAGAAATTACTGTTTGTGCATTTACAATATTCATTGATTTTTAACAATGAAAAACGTCCAGAAATGATTGAATCTACTGACTGAATGAAAGTAGCTGGCATCTCACTCTCTTTGAATCTTCTTTATCATGCTAAGAGGAGCAGGAAAAAGCAAAAAATTTCAGAATTGCACCTTGCAATGCGGA
This sequence comes from Phyllobates terribilis, assembly GCF_046119375.1. Classification (NCBI taxonomy): domain Eukaryota; kingdom Metazoa; phylum Chordata; class Amphibia; order Anura; family Dendrobatidae; genus Phyllobates; species Phyllobates terribilis. Next base: position 63,317 of record NW_027365760.1, on the reverse strand, counting down.
GAAATTACTGTTTGTGCATTTACAATATTCATTGATTTTTGCCATTGAAAAACATCATGTTATTCATATACCAGAAATGTTTGAAGCTACTGACTGAATGAAAGGAGCTGGCATCTCACTCTCTTTGAATCTTCTTTATCATGCTAAGAGGAGCAGGAAAAAGCAAAAAATTTCAGAATTGCACCTTGCAATGCGGAGAAATTACTGTTTGTGCATTTACAATATTCATTGATTTTTGCCATTGAAAAACATCATGTTATTCATATACCAGAAATGTTTGAAGCTACTGACTGAATGAAAGGAGCTGGCATCTCACTCTCTTTGAATCTTCTTTATCATGCTAAGAGGAGCAGGAAAAAGCAAAAAATTTCAGAATTGCACCTTGCAATGTGGAGAAATTACTGTTTGTGCATTTACAATATTCATTGATTTTTACCATTGAAAAACGTCCAGAAATGATTGAAGCTACTGACTGAATGAAAGTAGCTGGCATCTCACTCTCTTTGAATCTTCTTTATCATACTAAGAGGAGCAGGAAAAAGCAAAAAATTTCAGACTTGCACCTTGCAATGCGGAGAAATTACTGTTTGTGCATTTACAATATTCATTGATTTTTGCCATTGAAAAACATCATGTTATTCATATACCAGAAATGTTTGAAGCTACTGACTGAATGAAAGGAGCTGGCATCTCACTCTCTTTGAATCTTCTTTATCATGCTAAGAGGAGCAGGAAAAAGCAAAAAATTTCAGAATTGCACCTTGCAATGCGGAGAAATTACTGTTTGTGCATTTACAATATTCATTGATTTTTGCCATTGAAAAACGTCCAGAAATGATTGAAGCTACTGACTGAATGAAAGGAGCTGGCATCTCACTCTCTTTGAATCTTCTTTATCATGCTAAGAGGAGCAGGAAAAAGCAAAAAATTTCAGAATTGCACCTTGCAATGCGGAGAAATTACTGTTTGTGCATTTACAATATTCATTGATTTTTGCCATTGAAAAACGTCCAGAAATGATTGAAGCTACTGACTGAATGAAAGGAGCTGGCATCTCACTCTCTTTGAAACTTCTTTATCATGCTAAGAGGAGCAGGAAAAAGCAAAAAATTTCAGAATTGCACCTTGCAATGCGGAGAAATTACTGTTTGTGCATTTACAATATTCATTGATTTTTGCCATTGAAAAACATGTTATTCATATACCAGAAATGTTTGAAGCTACTGACTGAATGAAAGGAGCTGGCATCTCACTCTCTTTGAATCTTCTTTATCATGCTAAGAGGAGCAGGAAAAAGCAAAAAATTTCAGAATTGCACCTTGCAATGCGGAGAAATTACTGTTTGTGCATTTACAATATTCATTGATTTTTGCCATTGAAAAACGTCCAGAAATGATTGAAGCTACTGACTGAATGAAAGGAGCTGGCATCTCACTCTCTTTGAATCTTGTTTATCATGCTAAGAGGAGCAGGAAAAAGCAAAAAATTTCAGAATTGCACCTTGCAATGCGGAGAAATTACTGTTTGTGCATTTACAATATTCATTGATTTTTGCCATTGAAAAACATCATGTTATTCATATACCAGAAATGATTGAAGCTACTGACTGAATGAAAGGAGCTGGCATCTCACTCTCTTTGAATCTTCTTTATCATGCTAAGAGGAGCAGGAAAAAGTAAAAAATTTCAGAATTGCACCTTGCAATGCGGAGAAATTACTGTTTGTGCATTTATAATATTCAATGATTTTTGCCATTGAAAAACGTCCAGAAATGATTGAAGCTACTGACTGAACGAAAGGAGCTGGCATCTCACTCTCTTTGAATCTTCTTTATCATGCTAAGAGGAGCAGGAAAAAGCAAAAAATTTCAGAATTGCACCTTGCAATGCGGAGAAATTACTGTTTGTGCATTTACAATATTCATTGATTTTTGCCATTGAAAAACGTCCAGAAATGATTGAAGCTACTGACTGAATGAAAGGAGCTGGCATCTCACTCTCTTTGAATCTTCTTTATCATGCTAAGAGGAGCAGGAAAAAGCAAATAATTTCAGAATTGCACCTTGCAATGCGGAGAAATTACTGTTTGTGCATTTACAATATTCATTGATTTTTGCCTTTGAAAAACATCATGTTATTCATATACCAGAAATGTTTGAAGCTACTGACTGAATGAAAGGAGCTGACATCTCACGCTCTTTGAATCTTCTTTATCATGCTAAGAGGAGCAGGAAAAAGCAAAACATTTCAGAATTGCACCTTGCAATGCGGAGAAATTACTGTTTGTGCATTTACAATATTCATTGATTTTTGCCATTGAAAAACGTCCAGAAATGATTGAAGCTACTGACTGAATGAAAGGAGCTGGCATCTCACTCTCTTTGAATCTTCTTTATCATGCTAAGAGGAGCAGGAAAAAGCAAAAAATTTCAGAATTGCACCTTGCAATGCGGAGAAATTACTGTTTGTGCATTTACAATATTCATTGATTTTTGCCATTGAAAAACATCATGTTATTCATATACCAGAAATGTTTGAAGCTACTGACTGAATGAAAGGAGCTGGCATCTCACTCTCTTTGAATCTTCTTTATCATGCTAAGAGGAGCAGGAAAAAGCAAAAAATTTCAGAATTGCACCTTGCAATGCGGAGAAATTACTGTTTGTGCATTTACAATATTCATTGATTTTTGCCATTGAAAAACGTCCAGAAATGATTGAAGCTACTGACTGAATGAAAGGAGCTGGCATCTCACTCTCTTTGAATCTTCTTTATCATGCTAAGAGGAGCAGGAAAAAGCAAAAAATTTCAGAATTGCACCTTGCAATGCGGAGAAATTACTGTTTGTGCATTTACAATATTCATTGATTTTTGCCATTGAAAAACGTCCAGAAATGATTGAAGCTACTGACTGAATGAAAGGAGCTGGCATCTCACTCTCTTTGAATCTTCTTTATCATGCTAAGAGGAGCAGGAAAAAGCAAAAAATTTCAGAATTGCACCTTGCAATGCGGAGAAATTACTGTTTGTGCATTTACAATATTCATTGATTTTTGCCATTGAAAAACATCATGTTATTCATATACCAGAAATGTTTGAAGCTACTGACTGAATGAAAGGAGCTGGCATCTCACTCTCTTTGAATCTTCTTTATCATGCTAAGAGGAGCAGGAAAAAGCAAAAAATTTCAGAATTGCACCTTGCAATGCGGAGAAATTACTGTTTGTGCATTTACAATATTCATTGATTTTTGCCATTGAAAAACATCATGTTATTCATATACCAGAAATGTTTGAAGCTACTGACTGAATGAAAGGAGCTGGCATCTCACTCTCTTTGAATCTTCTTTATCATGCTAAGAGGAGCAGGAAAAAGCAAAAAATTTCAGAATTGCACCTTGCAATGCGGAGAAATTACAGTTTGTGCATTTACAATATTCATTGATTTTTGCCATTGAAAAACGTCCAGAAATGATTGAAGCTACTGACTGAATGAAAGGAGCTGGCATCTCACTCTCTTTGAATCTTCTTTATCATGCTAAGAGGAGCAGGAAAAAGCAAAACATTTCAGAATTGCACCTTGTAATGCGGAGAAATTACTGTTTGTGCATTTACAAAATTCATTGATTTTTGCCATTGAAAAACGTCCAGAAATGATTGAAGCTACTGACTGAATGAAAGGAGCTGGCATCTCACTCTCTTTGAATCTTCTTTATCATGCTAAGAGGAGCAGGAAAAAGCAAAAAATTTCAGAATTGCACCTTGCAATGCGGAGAAATTACTGTTTGTGCATTTACAATATTCATTGATTTTTGCCATTGAAAAACGTCCAGAAATGATTGAAGCTACTGACTGAATGAAAGGAGCTGGCATCTCTCTCTCTTTGAATCTTCTTTATCATGCTAAGAGGAGCAGGAAAAAGCAAAAAATTTCAGAATTGCACCTTGCAATGCGGAGAAATTACTGTTTGTGCATTTACAATATTCATTGATTTTTGCCATTGAAAAACATCATGTTATTCATATACCAGAAATGTTTGAAGCTACTGACTGAATGAAAGGAGCTGGCATCTCACTCTCTTTGAATCTTCTTTATCATGCTAAGAGGAGCAGGAAAAAGCAAAAAATTTCAGAATTGCACCTTGCAATGCGGAGAAATTACTGTTTGTGCATTTACAATATTCATTGATTTTTGCCATTGAAAAACGTCCAGAAATGATTGAAGCTACTGACTGAATGAAAGGAGCTGGCATCTCACTCTCTTTGAATCTTGTTTATCATGCTAAGAGGAGCAGGAAAAAGCAAAAAATTTCAGAATTGCACCTTGCAATGCGGAGAAATTACTGTTTGTGCATTTACAATATTCATTGATTTTTGCCATTGAAAAACATCATGTTATTCATATACCAGAAATGATTGAAGCTACTGACTGAATGAAAGGAGCTGGCATCTCACTCTCTTTGAATCTTCTTTATCATGCTAAGAGGAGCAGGAAAAAGTAAAAAATTTCAGAATTGCACCTTGCAATGCGGAGAAATTACTGTTTGTGCATTTATAATATTCAATGATTTTTGCCATTGAAAAACGTCCAGAAATGATTGAAGCTACTGACTGAACGAAAGGAGCTGGCATCTCACTCTCTTTGAATCTTCTTTATCATGCTAAGAGGAGCAGGAAAAAGCAAAAAATTTCAGAATTGCACCTTGCAATGCGGAGAAATTACTGTTTGTGCATTTACAATATTCATTGATTTTTGCCATTGAAAAATGTCCAGAAATGATTGAAGCTACTGACTGAATGAAAGGAGCTGGCATCTCACTCTCTTTGAATCTTCTTTATCATGCTAAGAGGAGCAGGAAAAAGCAAAAAATTTCAGAATTGCACCTTGCAATGCGGAGAAATTACTGTTTGTGCATTTACAATATTCATTGATTTTTGCCATTGAAAAACATCATGTTATTCATATACCAGAAATGTTTGAAGCTACAGACTGAATGAAAGGAGCTGACATCTCACGCTCTTTGAATCTTCTTTATCATGCTAAGAGGAGCAGGAAAAAGCAAAAAATTTCAGAATTGCACCTTGCAATGCGGAGAAATTACTGTTTGTGCATTTACAATATTCATTGATTTTTGCCATTGAAAAACGTCCAGAAATGATTGAAGCTACTGACTGAATGAAAGGAGCTGGCATCTCACTCTCTTTGAATCTTGTTTATCATGCTAAGAGGAGCAGGAAAAAGCAAAAAATTTCAGAATTGCACCTTGCAATGCGGAGAAATTACTGTTTGTGCATTTACAATATTCATTGATTTTTGCCATTGAAAAACATCATGTTATTCATATACCAGAAATGATTGAAGCTACTGACTGAATGAAAGGAGCTGGCATCTCACTCTCTTTGAATCTTCTTTATCATGCTAAGAGGAGCAGGAAAAAGTAAAAAATTTCAGAATTGCACCTTGCAATGCGGAGAAATTACTGTTTGTGCATTTATAATATTCAATGATTTTTGCCATTGAAAAACGTCCAGAAATGATTGAAGCTACTGACTGAACGAAAGGAGCTGGCATCTCACTCTCTTTGAATCTTCTTTATCATGCTAAGAGGAGCAGGAAAAAGCAAAAAATTTCAGAATTGCACCTTGCAATGCGGAGAAATTACTGTTTGTGCATTTACAATATTCATTGATTTTTGCCATTGAAAAATGTCCAGAAATGATTGAAGCTACTGACTGAATGAAAGGAGCTGGCATCTCACTCTCTTTGAATCTTCTTTATCATGCTAAGAGGAGCAGGAAAAAGCAAAAAATTTCAGAATTGCACCTTGCAATGCGGAGAAATTACTGTTTGTGCATTTACAATATTCATTGATTTTTGCCATTGAAAAACATCATGTTATTCATATACCAGAAATGTTTGAAGCTACTGACTGAATGAAAGGAGCTGGCATCTCACTCTCTTTGAATCTTCTTTATCATGCTAAGAGGAGCAGGAAAAAGCAAAAAATTTCAGAATTGCACCTTGCAATGCGGAGAAATTACTGTTTGTGCATTTACAATATTCATTGATTTTTGCCATTGAAAAACGTCCAGAAATGATTGAAGCTACTGACTGAATGAAAGGAGCTGGCATCTCACTCTCTTTGAATCTTGTTTATCATGCTAAGAGGAGCAGGAAAAAGCAAAAAATTTCAGAATTGCACCTTGCAATGCGGAGAAATTACTGTTTGTGCATTTACAATATTCATTGATTTTTGCCATTGAAAAACATCATGTTATTCATATACCAGAAATGATTGAAGCTACTGACTGAATGAAAGGAGCTGGCATCTCACTCTCTTTGAATCTTCTTTATCATGCTAAGAGGAGCAGGAAAAAGTAAAAAATTTCAGAATTGCACCTTGCAATGCGGAGAAATTACTGTTTGTGCATTTATAATATTCAATGATTTTTGCCATTGAAAAACGTCCAGAAATGATTGAAGCTACTGACTGAACGAAAGGAGCTGGCATCTCACTCTCTTTGAATCTTCTTTATCATGCTAAGAGGAGCAGGAAAAAGCAAAAAATTTCAGAATTGCACCTTGCAATGCGGAGAAATTACTGTTTGTGCATTTACAATATTCATTGATTTTTGCCATTGAAAAATGTCCAGAAATGATTGAAGCTACTGACTGAATGAAAGGAGCTGGCATCTCACTCTCTTTGAATCTTCTTTATCATGCTAAGAGGAGCAGGAAAAAGCAAAAAATTTCAGAATTGCACCTTGCAATGCGGAGAAATTACTGTTTGTGCATTTACAATATTCATTGATTTTTGCCATTGAAAAACATCATGTTATTCATATACCAGAAATGTTTGAAGCTACAGACTGAATGAAAGGAGCTGACATCTCACGCTCTTTGAATCTTCTTTATCATGCTAAGAGGAGCAGGAAAAAGCAAAAAATTTCAGAATTGCACCTTGCAATGCGGAGAAATTACTGTTTGTGCATTTACAATATTCATTGATTTTTGCCATTGAAAAACGTCCAGAAATGATTGAAGCTACTGACTGAATGAAAGGAGTTGGCATCTCACTCTCTTTGAATCTTGTTTATCATGCTAAGAGGAGCAGGAAAAAGCAAAAAATTTCAGAATTGCACCTTGCAATGCGGAGAAATTACTGTTTGTGCATTTACAATATTCATTGATTTTTGCCATTGAAAAACATCATGTTATTCATATACCAGAAATGATTGAAGCTACTGACTGAATGAAAGGAGCTGGCATCTCACTCTCTTTGAATCTTCTTTATCATGCTAAGAGGAGCAGGAAAAAGTAAAAAATTTCAGAATTGCACCTTGCAATGCGGAGAAATTACTGTTTGTGCATTTATAATATTCAATGATTTTTGCCATTGAAAAACGTCCAGAAATGATTGAAGCTACTGACTGAACGAAAGGAGCTGGCATCTCACTCTCTTTGAATCTTCTTTATCATGCTAAGAGGAGCAGGAAAAAGCAAAAAATTTCAGAATTGCACCTTGCAATGCGGAGAAATTACTGTTTGTGCATTTACAATATTCATTGATTTTTGCCATTGAAAAATGTCCAGAAATGATTGAAGCTACTGACTGAATGAAAGGAGCTGGCATCTCACTCTCTTTGAATCTTCTTTATCATGCTAAGAGGAGCAGGAAAAAGCAAATAATTTCAGAATTGCACCTTGCAATGCGGAGAAATTACTGTTTGTGCATTTACAATATTCATTGATTTTTGCCTTTGAAAAACATCATGTTATTCATATACCAGAAATGTTTGAAGCTACTGACTGAATGAAAGGAGCTGACATCTCACGCTCTTTGAATCTTCTTTATCATGCTAAGAGGAGCAGGAAAAAGCAAAACATTTCAGAATTGCACCTTGCAATGCGGAGAAATTACTGTTTGTGCATTTACAATATTCATTGATTTTTGCCATTGAAAAACGTCCAGAAATGATTGAAGCTACTGACTGAATGAAAGGAGCTGGCATCTCACTCTCTTTGAATCTTCTTTATCATGCTAAGAGGAGCAGGAAAAAGCAAAAAATTTCAGAATTGCACCTTGCAATGCGGAGAAATTACTGTTTGTGCATTTACAATATTCATTGATTTTTGCCATTGAAAAACATCATGTTATTCATATACCAGAAATGTTTGAAGCTACTGACTGAATGAAAGGAGCTGGCATCTCACTCTCTTTGAATCTTCTTTATCATGCTAAGAGGAGCAGGAAAAAGCAAAAAATTTCAGAATTGCACCTTGCAATGCGGAGAAATTACTGTTTGTGCATTTACAATATTCATTGATTTTTGCCATTGAAAAACGTCCAGAAATGATTGAAGCTACTGACTGAATGAAAGGAGCTGGCATCTCACTCTCTTTGAATCTTCTTTATCATGCTAAGAGGAGCAGGAAAAAGCAAAAAATTTCAGAATTGCACCTTGCAATGCGGAGAAATTACTGTTTGTGCATTTACAATATTCATTGATTTTTGCCATTGAAAAACGTCCAGAAATGATTGAAGCTACTGACTGAATGAAAGGAGCTGGCATCTCACTCTCTTTGAATCTTCTTTATCATGCTAAGAGGAGCAGGAAAAAGCAAAAAATTTCAGAATTGCACCTTGCAATGCGGAGAAATTACTGTTTGTGCATTTACAATATTCATTGATTTTTGCCATTGAAAAACATCATGTTATTCATATACCAGAAATGTTTGAAGCTACTGACTGAATGAAAGGAGCTGGCATCTCACTCTCTTTGAATCTTCTTTATCATGCTAAGAGGAGCAGGAAAAAGCAAAAAATTTCAGAATTGCACCTTGCAATGCGGAGAAATTACTGTTTGTGCATTTACAATATTCATTGATTTTTGCCATTGAAAAACATCATGTTATTCATATACCAGAAATGTTTGAAGCTACTGACTGAATGAAAGGAGCTGGCATCTCACTCTCTTTGAATCTTCTTTATCATGCTAAGAGGAGCAGGAAAAAGCAAAAAATTTCAGAATTGCACCTTGCAATGCGGAGAAATTACAGTTTGTGCATTTACAATATTCATTGATTTTTGCCATTGAAAAACGTCCAGAAATGATTGAAGCTACTGACTGAATGAAAGGAGCTGGCATCTCACTCTCTTTGAATCTTCTTTATCATGCTAAGAGGAGCAGGAAAAAGCAAAACATTTCAGAATTGCACCTTGCAATGCGGAGAAATTACTGTTTGTGCATTTACAATATTCATTGATTTTTGCCATTGAAAAACGTCCAGAAATGATTGAAGCTACTGACTGAATGAAAGGAGCTGGCATCTCACTCTCTTTGAATCTTCTTTATCATGCTAAGAGGAGCAGGAAAAAGCAAAAAATTTCAGAATTGCACCTTGCAATGCGGAGAAATTACTGTTTGTGCATTTACAATATTCATTGATTTTTGCCATTGAAAAACGTCCAGAAATGATTGAAGCTACTGACTGAATGAAAGGAGCTGGCATCTCTCTCTCTTTGAATCTTCTTTATCATGCTAAGAGGAGCAGGAAAAAGCAAAAAATTTCAGAATTGCACCTTGCAATGCGGAGAAATTACTGTTTGTGCATTTACAATATTCATTGATTTTTGCCATTGAAAAACATCATGTTATTCATATACCAGAAATGTTTGAAGCTACTGACTGAATGAAAGGAGCTGGCATCTCACTCTCTTTGAATCTTCTTTATCATGCTAAGAGGAGCAGGAAAAAGCAAAAAATTTCAGAATTGCACCTTGCAATGCGGAGAAATTACTGTTTGTGCATTTACAATATTCATTGATTTTTGCCATTGAAAAACGTCCAGAAATGATTGAAGCTACTGACTGAATGAAAGGAGCTGGCATCTCACTCTCTTTGAATCTTGTTTATCATGCTAAGAGGAGCAGGAAAAAGCAAAAAATTTCAGAATTGCACCTTGCAATGCGGAGAAATTACTGTTTGTGCATTTACAATATTCATTGATTTTTGCCATTGAAAAACATCATGTTATTCATATGCCAGAAATGATTGAAGCTACTGACTGAATGAAAGGAGCTGGCATCTCACTCTCTTTGAATCTTCTTTATCATGCTAAGAGGAGCAGGAAAAAGTAAAAAATTTCAGAATTGCACCTTGCAATGCGGAGAAATTACTGTTTGTGCATTTATAATATTCAATGATTTTTGCCATTGAAAAACGTCCAGAAATGATTGAAGCTACTGACTGAACGAAAGGAGCTGGCATCTCACTCTCTTTGAATCTTCTTTATCATGCTAAGAGGAGCAGGAAAAAGCAAAAAATTTCAGAATTGCACCTTGCAATGCGGAGAAATTACTGTTTGTGCATTTACAATATTCATTGATTTTTGCCATTGAAAAATGTCCAGAAATGATTGAAGCTACTGACTGAATGAAAGGAGCTGGCATCTCACTCTCTTTGAATCTTCTTTATCATGCTAAGAGGAGCAGGAAAAAGCAAAAAATTTCAGAATTGCACCTTGCAATGCGGAGAAATTACTGTTTGTGCATTTACAATATTCATTGATTTTTGCCATTGAAAAACATCATGTTATTCATATACCAGAAATGTTTGAAGCTACTGACTGAATGAAAGGAGCTGACATCTCACGCTCTTTGAATCTTCTTTATCATGCTAAGAGGAGCAGGAAAAAGCAAAAAATTTCAGAATTGCACCTTGCAATGCGGAGAAATTACTGTTTGTGCATTTACAATATTCATTGATTTTTGCCATTGAAAAACGTCCAGAATTGATTGAAGCTACTGACTGAATGAAAGGAGCTGGCATCTCACTCTCTTTGAATCTTCTTTATCATGCTAAGAGGAGCAGGAAAAAGCAAAAAATTTCAGAATTGCACCTTGCAATGCGGAGAAATTACTGTTTGTGCATTTACAATATTCATTGATTTTTGCCATTGAAAAACATCATGTTATTCATATACCAGAAATGTTTGAAGCTACTGACTGAATGAAAGGAGCTGGCATCTCACTCTCTTTGAATCTTCTTTATCATGCTAAGAGGAGCAGGAAAAAGCAAAAAATTTCAGAATTGCACCTTGCAATGCGGAGAAATTACTGTTTGTGCATTTACAATATTCATTGATTTTTGCCATTGAAAAACATCATGTTATTCATATACCAGAAATGTTTGAAGCTACTGACTGAATGAAAGGAGCTGGCATCTCACTCTCTTTGAATCTTCTTTATCATGCTAAGAGGAGCAGGGAAAAGCAAAAAATTTCAGAATTGCACCTTGCAATGTGGAGAAATTACTGTTTGTGCATTTACAATATTCATTGATTTTTACCATTGAAAAACGTCCAGAAATGATTGAAGCTACTGACTGAATGAAAGGAGCTGGCACTTCACTCTCTTTGAATCTTCTTTATCATGCTAAGAGGAGCGGGAAAAAGCAAAAAAATTCAGAATTGCACCTTGCAATGCGGAGAAATTACTGTTTGTGCATTTACAATATTCATTGATTTTTGCCATTGAAAAACGTCCAGAAATGATTGAAAGTACTGACTGAATGAAAGGAGCTGGCATCTCACTCTCTTTGAATCTTCTTTATCATGCTAAGAGGAGCAGGAAAAAGCAAAAAATTTCAGAATTGCACCTTGCAATGCGGAGAAATTACTGTTTGTGCATTTACAATATTCATTGATTTTTGCCATTGAAAAATGTCCAGAAATGATTGAAGCTACTGACTGAATGAAAGGAGCTGGCATCTCACTCTCTTTGAATCTTCTTTATCATGCTAAGAGGAGCAGGAAAAAGTAAAAAATTTCAGAATTGCACCTTGCAATGCGGAGAAATTACAGTTTGTGCATTTACAATATTCATTGATTTTTGCCATTGAAAAACATCCAGAAATGATTGAAGCTACTGACTGAATGAAAGGAGCTGGCATCTCACTCTCTTTGAATCTTCTTTATCATGCTAAGAGGAGCAGGAAAAAGCAAAAAATTTCAGAATTGCACCTTGCAATGCGGAGAAATTACTGTTTGTGCATTTACAATATTCATTGATTTTTGCCATTGAAAAACATCATGTTATTCATATACCAGAAATGTTTGAAGCTACTGACTGAATGAAAGGAGCTGGCATCTCACTCTCTTTGAATCTTCATTATCATGCTAAGAGGAGCAGGAAAAAGCAAAAAATTTCAGAATTGCACCTTGCAATGCGGAGAAATTACTGTTTGTGCATTTACAATATTCATTGATTTTTGCCATTGAAAAACATGTTATTCATATACCAGAAATGTTTGAAGCTACTGACTGAATGAAAGGAGCTGGCACCTCACTCTCTTTGAATCTTCTTTATCATGCTAAGAGGAGCGGGAAAAAGCAAAAAAATTCAGAATTGCACCTTGCAATGCGGAGAAATTACTGTTTGTGCATTTACAATATTCATTGATTTTTGCCATTGAAAAACGTCCAGAAATGATTGAAAGTACTGACTGAATGAAAGGAGCTGGCATCTCACTCTCTTTGAATCTTCTTTATCATGCTAAGAGGAGCAGGAAAAAGCAAAAAATTTCAGAATTGCACCTTGCAATGCGGAGAAATTACTGTTTGTGCATTTACAATATTCATTGATTTTTGCCATTGAAAAACGTCCAGAAATGATTGAAGCTACTGACTGAATGAAAGGAGCTGGCATCTCACTCTCTTTGAATCTTCTTTATCATGCTAAGAGGAGCAGGAAAAAGTAAAAAATTTCAGAATTGCACCTTGCAATGCGGAGAAATTACAGTTTGTGCATTTACAATATTCATTGATTTTTGCCATTGAAAAACATCCAGAAATGATTGAAGCTACTGAATGAATGAAAGGAGCTGGCATCTCACTCTCTTTGAATCTTCTTTATCATGCTAAGAGGAGCAGGAAAAAGCAAAAAATTTCAGAATTGCACCTTGCAATGCGGAGAAATTACTGTTTGTGCATTTACAATATTCATTGATTTTTGCCATTGAAAAACATCATGTTATTCATATACCAGAAATGTTTGAAGCTACTGACTGAATGAAAGGAGCTGGCATCTCACTCTCTTTGAATCTTCATTATCATGCTAAGAGGAGCAGGAAAAAGCAAAAAATTTCAGAATTGCACCTTGCAATGTGGAGAAATTACTGTTTGTGCATTTACAATATTCATTGATTTTTAACAATGAAAAACGTCCAGAAATGATTGAATCTACTGACTGAATGAAAGTAGCTGGCATCTCACTCTCTTTGAATCTTCTTTATCATGCTAAGAGGAGCAGGAAAAAGCAAAAAATTTCAGAATTGCACCTTGCAATGCGGAGAAATTACTGTTTGTGCATTTACAATATTCATTGATTTTTGCCATTGAAAAATGTCCAGAAATGATTGAAGCTACTGACTGAATGAAAGGAGCTGGCATCTCACTCTCTTTGAATCTTCTTTATCATGCTAAGAGGAGCGGGAAAAAGCAAAAAAATTCAGAATTGCACCTTGCAATGCGGAGAAATTACTGTTTGTGCATTTACAATATTCATTGATTTTTGCCATTGAAAAACGTCCAGAAATGATTGAAAGTACTGACTGAATGAAAGGAGCTGGCATCTCACTCTCTTTGAATCTTCTTTATCATGCTAAGAGGAGCAGGAAAAAGCAAAAAATTTCAGAATTGCACCTTGCAATGCGGAGAAATTACTGTTTGTGCATTTACAATATTCATTGATTTTTGCCATTGAAAAATGTCCAGAAATGATTGAAGCTACTGACTGAATGAAAGGAGCTGGCATCTCACTCTCTTTGAATCTTCTTTATCATGCTAAGAGGAGCAGGAAAAAGTAAAAAATTTCAGAATTGCACCTTGCAATGCGGAGAAATTGCAGTTTGTGCATTTACAATATTCATTGATTTTTGCCATTGAAAAACATCCAGAAATGATTGAAGCTACTGACTGAATGAAAGGAGCTGGCATCTCACTCTCTTTGAATCTTCTTTATCATGCTAAGAGGAGCAGGAAAAAGCAAAAAATTTCAGAATTGCACCTTGCAATGCGGAGAAATTACTGTTTGTGCATTTACAATATTCATTGATTTTTGCCATTGAAAAACATCATGTTATTCATATACCAGAAATGTTTGAAGCTACTGACTGAATGAAAGGAGCTGGCATCTCACTCTCTTTGAATCTTCATTATCATGCTAAGAGGAGCAGGAAAAAGCAAAAAATTTCAGAATTGCACCTTGCAATGCGGAGAAATTACTGTTTGTGCATTTACAATATTCATTGATTTTTGCCATTGAAAAACATGTTATTCATATACCAGAAATGTTTGAAGCTACTGACTGAATGAAAGGAGCTGGCACCTCACTCTCTTTGAATCTTCTTTATCATGCTAAGAGGAGCGGGAAAAAGCAAAAAAATTCAGAATTGCACCTTGCAATGCGGAGAAATTACTGTTTGTGCATTTACAATATTCATTGATTTTTGCCATTGAAAAACGTCCAGAAATGATTGAAAGTACTGACTGAATGAAAGGAGCTGGCATCTCACTCTCTTTGAATCTTCTTTATCATGCTAAGAGGAGCAGGAAAAAGCAAAAAATTTCAGAATTGCACCTTGCAATGCGGAGAAATTACTGTTTGTGCATTTACAATATTCATTGATTTTTGCCATTGAAAAACGTCCAGAAATGATTGAAGCTACTGACTGAATGAAAGGAGCTGGCATCTCACTCTCTTTGAATCTTCTTTATCATGCTAAGAGGAGCAGGAAAAAGTAAAAAATTTCAGAATTGCACCTTGCAATGCGGAGAAATTACAGTTTGTGCATTTACAATATTCATTGATTTTTGCCATTGAAAAACATCCAGAAATGATTGAAGCTACTGACTGAATGAAAGGAGCTGGCATCTCACTCTCTTTGAATCTTCTTTATCATGCTAAGAGGAGCAGGAAAAAGCAAAAAATTTCAGAATTGCACCTTGCAATGCGGAGAAATTACTGTTTGTGCATTTACAATATTCATTGATTTTTGCCATTGAAAAACATCATGTTATTCATATACCAGAAATGTTTGAAGCTACTGACTGAATGAAAGGAGCTGGCATCTCACTCTCTTTGAATCTTCATTATCATGCTAAGAGGAGCAGGAAAAAGCAAAAAATTTCAGAATTGCACCTTGCAATGTGGAGAAATTACTGTTTGTGCATTTACAATATTCATTGATTTTTAACAATGAAAAACGTCCAGAAATGATTGAATCTACTGACTGAATGAAAGTAGCTGGCATCTCACTCTCTTTGAATCTTCTTTATCATGCTAAGAGGAGCAGGAAAAAGCAAAAAATTTCAGAATTGCACCTTGCAATGCGGAGAAATTACTGTTTGTGCATTTACAATATTCATTGATTTTTGCCATTGAAAAACATCATGTTATTCATATACCAGAAATGTTTGAAGCTACTGACTGAATGAAAGGAGCTGGCATCTCACTCTCTTTGAATCTTCTTTATCATGCTAAGAGGAGCAGGAAAAAGCAAAAAATTTCAGAATTGCACCTTGCAATGCGGAGAAATTACTGTTTGTGCATTTACAATATTCATTGATTTTTGCCATTGAAAAACATCATGTTATTCATATACCAGAAATGTTTGAAGCTACTGACTGAATGAAAGGAGCTGGCATCTCACTCTCTTTGAATCTTCTTTATCATGCTAAGAGGAGCAGGAAAAAGCAAAAAAATTCAGAATTGCACCTTGCAATGTGGAGAAATTACTGTTTGTGCATTTACAATATTCATTGATTTTTGCCATTGAAAAACGTCCAGAAATGATTGAAGCTACTGACTGAATGAAAGGAGCTGGCATCTCACTCTCTTTGAATCTTCTTTATCATGCTAAGAGGAGCAGGAAAAAGCAAAAAATTTCAGAATTGCACCTTGCAATGCGGAGAAATTACTGTTTGTGCATTTACAATATTCATTGATTTTTGCCATTGAAAAACGTCCAGAAATGATTGAAGCTACTGACTGAATGAAAGGAGCTGGCATCTCACTCTCTTTGAATCTTCTTTATCATGCTAAGAGGAGCAGGAAAAAGCAAAAAATTTCAGAATTGCACCTTGCAATGCGGAGAAATTACTGTTTGTGCATTTACAATATTCATTGATTTTTGCCATTGAAAAACATCATGTTATTCATATACCAGAAATGTTTGAAGCTACTGACTGAATGAAAGGAGCTGGCATCTCACTCTCTTTGAATCTTCTTTATCATGCTAAGAGGAGCAGGAAAAAGCAAAAAATTTCAGAATTGCACCTTGCAATGCGGAGAAATTACTGTTTGTGCATTTACAATATTCATTGATTTTTGCCATTGAAAAACGTCCAGAAATGATTGAAGCTACTGACTGAATGAAAGGAGCTGGCATCTCACTCTCTTTGAATCTTCTTTATCATGCTAAGAGGAGCAGGAAAAAGCAAAAAATTTCAGAATTGCACCTTGCAATGCGGAGAAATTACTGTTTGTGCATTTACAATATTCATTGATTTTTGCCATTGAAAAACGTCCAGAAATGATTGAAGCTACTGACTGAATGAAAGGAGCTGGCATCTCTCTCTCTTTGAATCTTCTTTATCATGCTAAGAGGAGCAGGAAAAAGCAAAAAATTTCAGAATTGCACCTTGCAATGCGGAGAAATTACTGTTTGTGCATTTACAATATTCATTGATTTTTGCCATTGAAAAACATCATGTTATTCATATACCAGAAATGTTTGAAGCTACTGACTGAATGAAAGGAGCTGGCATCTCACTCTCTTTGAATCTTCTTTATCATGCTAAGAGGAGCAGGAAAAAGCAAAAAATTTCAGAATTGCACCTTGCAATGCGGAGAAATTACTGTTTGTGCATTTACAATATTCATTGATTTTTGCCATTGAAAAACGTCCAGAAATGATTGAAGCTACTGACTGAATGAAAGGAGCTGGCATCTCACTCTCTTTGAATCTTGTTTATCATGCTAAGAGGAGCAGGAAAAAGCAAAAAATTTCAGAATTGCACCTTGCAATGCGGAGAAATTACTGTTTGTGCATTTACAATATTCATTGATTTTTGCCATTGAAAAACATCATGTTATTCATATACCAGAAATGATTGAAGCTACTGACTGAATGAAAGGAGCTGGCATCTCACTCTCTTTGAATCTTCTTTATCATGCTAAGAGGAGCAGGAAAAAGTAAAAAATTTCAGAATTGCACCTTGCAATGCGGAGAAATTACTGTTTGTGCATTTATAATATTCAATGATTTTTGCCATTGAAAAACGTCCAGAAATGATTGAAGCTACTGACTGAACGAAAGGAGCAGGCATCTCACTCTCTTTGAATCTTCTTTATCATGCTAAGAGGAGCAGGAAAAAGCAAAAAATTTCAGAATTGCACCTTGCAATGCGGAGAAATTACTGTTTGTGCATTTACAATATTCATTGATTTTTGCCATTGAAAAACGTCCAGAAATGATTGAAGCTACTGACTGAATGAAAGGAGCTGGCATCTCACTCTCTTTGAATCTTCTTTATCATGCTAAGAGGAGCAGGAAAAAGCAAAAAATTTCAGAATTGCACCTTGCAATGCGGAGAAATTACTGTTTGTGCATTTACAATATTCATTGATTTTTGCCATTGAAAAACATCATGTTATTCATATACCAGAAATGTTTGAAGCTACTGACTGAATGAAAGGAGCTGACATCTCACGCTCTTTGAATCTTCTTTATCATGCTAAGAGGAGCAGGAAAAAGCAAAAAATTTCAGAATTGCACCTTGCAATGCGGAGAAATTACTGTTTGTGCATTTACAATATTCATTGATTTTTGCCATTGAAAAACGTCCAGAATTGATTGAAGCTACTGACTGAATGAAAGGAGCTGGCATCTCACTCTCTTTGAATCTTCTTTATCATGCTAAGAGGAGCAGGAAAAAGCAAAAAATTTCAGAATTGCACCTTGCAATGCGGAGAAATTACTGTTTGTGCATTTACAATATTCATTGATTTTTGCCATTGAAAAACATCATGTTATTCATATACCAGAAATGTTTGAAGCTACTGACTGAATGAAAGGAGCTGGCATCTCACTCTCTTTGAATCTTCTTTATCATGCTAAGAGGAGCAGGAAAAAGCAAAAAATTTCAGAATTGCACCTTGCAATGCGGAGAAATTACTGTTTGTGCATTTACAATATTCATTGATTTTTGCCATTGAAAAATGTCCAGAAATGATTGAAGCTACTGACTGAATGAAAGGAGCTGGCATCTCACTCTCTTTGAATCTTCTTTATCATGCTAAGAGGAGCAGGAAAAAGTAAAAAATTTCAGAATTGCACCTTGCAATGCGGAGAAATTGCAGTTTGTGCATTTACAATATTCATTGATTTTTGCCATTGAAAAACATCCAGAAATGATTGAAGCTACTGACTGAATGAAAGGAGCTGGCATCTCACTCTCTTTGAATCTTCTTTATCATGCTAAGAGGAGCAGGAAAAAGCAAAAAATTTCAGAATTGCACCTTGCAATGCGGAGAAATTACTGTTTGTGCATTTACAATATTCATTGATTTTTGCCATTGAAAAACATCATGTTATTCATATACCAGAAATGTTTGAAGCTACTGACTGAATGAAAGGAGCTGGCATCTCACTCTCTTTGAATCTTCATTATCATGCTAAGAGGAGCAGGAAAAAGCAAAAAATTTCAGAATTGCACCTTGCAATGCGGAGAAATTACTGTTTGTGCATTTACAATATTCATTGATTTTTGCCATTGAAAAACATGTTATTCATATACCAGAAATGTTTGAAGCTACTGACTGAATGAAAGGAGCTGGCACCTCACTCTCTTTGAATCTTCTTTATCATGCTAAGAGGAGCGGGAAAAAGCAAAAAAATTCAGAATTGCACCTTGCAATGCGGAGAAATTACTGTTTGTGCATTTACAATATTCATTGATTTTTGCCATTGAAAAACGTCCAGAAATGATTGAAAGTACTGACTGAATGAAAGGAGCTGGCATCTCACTCTCTTTGAATCTTCTTTATCATGCTAAGAGGAGCAGGAAAAAGCAAAAAATTTCAGAATTGCACCTTGCAATGCGGAGAAATTACTGTTTGTGCATTTACAATATTCATTGATTTTTGCCATTGAAAAACGTCCAGAAATGATTGAAGCTACTGACTGAATGAAAGGAGCTGGCATCTCACTCTCTTTGAATCTTCTTTATCATGCTAAGAGGAGCAGGAAAAAGTAAAAAATTTCAGAATTGCACCTTGCAATGCGGAGAAATTACAGTTTGTGCATTTACAATATTCATTGATTTTTGCCATTGAAAAACATCCAGAAATGATTGAAGCTACTGACTGAATGAAAGGAGCTGGCATCTCACTCTCTTTGAATCTTCTTTATCATGCTAAGAGGAGCAGGAAAAAGCAAAAAATTTCAGAATTGCACCTTGCAATGCGGAGAAATTACTGTTTGTGCATTTACAATATTCATTGATTTTTGCCATTGAAAAACATCATGTTATTCATATACCAGAAATGTTTGAAGCTACTGACTGAATGAAAGGAGCTGGCATCTCACTCTCTTTGAATCTTCATTATCATGCTAAGAGGAGCAGGAAAAAGCAAAAAATTTCAGAATTGCACCTTGCAATGTGGAGAAATTACTGTTTGTGCATTTACAATATTCATTGATTTTTAACAATGAAAAACGTCCAGAAATGATTGAATCTACTGACTGAATGAAAGTAGCTGGCATCTCACTCTCTTTGAATCTTCTTTATCATGCTAAGAGGAGCAGGAAAAAGCAAAAAATTTCAGAATTGCACCTTGCAATGCGGAGAAATTACTGTTTGTGCATTTACAATATTCATTGATTTTTGCCATTGAAAAACATCATGTTATTCATATACCAGAAATGTTTGAAGCTACTGACTGAATGAAAGGAGCTGGCATCTCACTCTCTTTGAATCTTCTTTATCATGCTAAGAGGAGCAGGAAAAAGCAAAAAATTTCAGAATTGCACCTTGCAATGCGGAGAAATTACTGTTTGTGCATTTACAATATTCATTGATTTTTGCCATTGAAAAACATCATGTTATTCATATACCAGAAATGTTTGAAGCTACTGACTGAATGAAAGGAGCTGGCATCTCACTCTCTTTGAATCTTCTTTATCATGCTAAGAGGAGCAGGAAAAAGCAAAAAAATTCAGAATTGCACCTTGCAATGTGGAGAAATTACTGTTTGTGCATTTACAATATTCATTGATTTTTGCCATTGAAAAACGTCCAGAAATGATTGAAGCTACTGACTGAATGAAAGGAGCTGGCATCTCACTCTCTTTGAATCTTCTTTATCATGCTAAGAGGAGCAGGAAAAAGCAAAAAATTTCAGAATTGCACCTTGCAATGCGGAGAAATTACTGTTTGTGCATTTACAATATTCATTGATTTTTGCCATTGAAAAACGTCCAGAAATGATTGAAGCTACTGACTGAATGAAAGGAGCTGGCATCTCACTCTCTTTGAATCTTCTTTATCATGCTAAGAGGAGCAGGAAAAAGCAAAAAATTTCAGAATTGCACCTTGCAATGCGGAGAAATTACTGTTTGTGCATTTACAATATTCATTGATTTTTGCCATTGAAAAACATCATGTTATTCATATACCAGAAATGTTTGAAGCTACTGACTGAATGAAAGGAGCTGGCATCTCACTCTCTTTGAATCTTCTTTATCATGCTAAGAGGAGCAGGAAAAAGCAAAAAATTTCAGAATTGCACCTTGCAATGCGGAGAAATTACTGTTTGTGCATTTACAATATTCATTGATTTTTGCCATTGAAAAACGTCCAGAAATGATTGAAGCTACTGACTGAATGAAAGGAGCTGGCATCTCACTCTCTTTGAATCTTCTTTATCATGCTAAGAGGAGCAGGAAAAAGCAAAAAATTTCAGAATTGCACCTTGCAATGCGGAGAAATTACTGTTTGTGCATTTACAATATTCATTGATTTTTGCCATTGAAAAACGTCCAGAAATGATTGAAGCTACTGACTGAATGAAAGGAGCTGGCATCTCTCTCTCTTTGAATCTTCTTTATCATGCTAAGAGGAGCAGGAAAAAGCAAAAAATTTCAGAATTGCACCTTGCAATGCGGAGAAATTACTGTTTGTGCATTTACAATATTCATTGATTTTTGCCATTGAAAAACATCATGTTATTCATATACCAGAAATGTTTGAAGCTACTGACTGAATGAAAGGAGCTGGCATCTCACTCTCTTTGAATCTTCTTTATCATGCTAAGAGGAGCAGGAAAAAGCAAAAAATTTCAGAATTGCACCTTGCAATGCGGAGAAATTACTGTTTGTGCATTTACAATATTCATTGATTTTTGCCATTGAAAAACGTCCAGAAATGATTGAAGCTACTGACTGAATGAAAGGAGCTGGCATCTCACTCTCTTTGAATCTTGTTTATCATGCTAAGAGGAGCAGGAAAAAGCAAAAAATTTCAGAATTGCACCTTGCAATGCGGAGAAATTACTGTTTGTGCATTTACAATATTCATTGATTTTTGCCATTGAAAAACATCATGTTATTCATATACCAGAAATGATTGAAGCTACTGACTGAATGAAAGGAGCTGGCATCTCACTCTCTTTGAATCTTCTTTATCATGCTAAGAGGAGCAGGAAAAAGTAAAAAATTTCAGAATTGCACCTTGCAATGCGGAGAAATTACTGTTTGTGCATTTATAATATTCAATGATTTTTGCCATTGAAAAACGTCCAGAAATGATTGAAGCTACTGACTGAACGAAAGGAGCAGGCATCTCACTCTCTTTGAATCTTCTTTATCATGCTAAGAGGAGCAGGAAAAAGCAAAAAATTTCAGAATTGCACCTTGCAATGCGGAGAAATTACTGTTTGTGCATTTACAATATTCATTGATTTTTGCCATTGAAAAACGTCCAGAAATGATTGAAGCTACTGACTGAATGAAAGGAGCTGGCATCTCACTCTCTTTGAATCTTCTTTATCATGCTAAGAGGAGCAGGAAAAAGCAAAAAATTTCAGAATTGCACCTTGCAATGCGGAGAAATTACTGTTTGTGCATTTACAATATTCATTGATTTTTGCCATTGAAAAACATCATGTTATTCATATACCAGAAATGTTTGAAGCTACTGACTGAATGAAAGGAGCTGACATCTCACGCTCTTTGAATCTTCTTTATCATGCTAAGAGGAGCAGGAAAAAGCAAAAAATTTCAGAATTGCACCTTGCAATGCGGAGAAATTACTGTTTGTGCATTTACAATATTCATTGATTTTTGCCATTGAAAAACGTCCAGAATTGATTGAAGCTACTGACTGAATGAAAGGAGCTGGCATCTCACTCTCTTTGAATCTTCTTTATCATGCTAAGAGGAGCAGGAAAAAGCAAAAAATTTCAGAATTGCACCTTGCAATGCGGAGAAATTACTGTTTGTGCATTTACAATATTCATTGATTTTTGCCATTGAAAAACATCATGTTATTCATATACCAGAAATGTTTGAAGCTACTGACTGAATGAAAGGAGCTGGCATCTCACTCTCTTTGAATCTTCTTTATCATGCTAAGAGGAGCAGGAAAAAGCAAAAAATTTCAGAATTGCACCTTGCAATGCGGAGAAATTACTGTTTGTGCATTTACAATATTCATTGATTTTTGCCATTGAAAAACATCATGTTATTCATATACCAGAAATGTTTGAAGCTACTGACTGAATGAAAGGAGCTGGCATCTCACTCTCTTTGAATCTTCTTTATCATGCTAAGAGGAGCAGGGAAAAGCAAAAAATTTCAGAATTGCACCTTGCAATGTGGAGAAATTACTGTTTGTGCATTTACAATATTCATTGATTTTTACCATTGAAAAACGTCCAGAAATGATTGAAGCTACTGACTGAATGAAAGGAGCTGGCACTTCACTCTCTTTGAATCTTCTTTATCATGCTAAGAGGAGCGGGAAAAAGCAAAAAAATTCAGAATTGCACCTTGCAATGCGGAGAAATTACTGTTTGTGCATTTACAATATTCATTGATTTTTGCCATTGAAAAACGTCCAGAAATGATTGAAAGTACTGACTGAATGAAAGGAGCTGGCATCTCACTCTCTTTGAATCTTCTTTATCATGCTAAGAGGAGCAGGAAAAAGCAAAAAATTTCAGAATTGCACCTTGCAATGCGGAGAAATTACTGTTTGTGCATTTACAATATTCATTGATTTTTGCCATTGAAAAATGTCCAGAAATGATTGAAGCTACTGACTGAATGAAAGGAGCTGGCATCTCACTCTCTTTGAATCTTCTTTATCATGCTAAGAGGAGCAGGAAAAAGTAAAAAATTTCAGAATTGCACCTTGCAATGCGGAGAAATTACAGTTTGTGCATTTACAATATTCATTGATTTTTGCCATTGAAAAACATCCAGAAATGATTGAAGCTACTGACTGAATGAAAGGAGCTGGCATCTCACTCTCTTTGAATCTTCTTTATCATGCTAAGAGGAGCAGGAAAAAGCAAAAAATTTCAGAATTGCACCTTGCAATGCGGAGAAATTACTGTTTGTGCATTTACAATATTCATTGATTTTTGCCATTGAAAAACATCATGTTATTCATATACCAGAAATGTTTGAAGCTACTGACTGAATGAAAGGAGCTGGCATCTCACTCTCTTTGAATCTTCATTATCATGCTAAGAGGAGCAGGAAAAAGCAAAAAATTTCAGAATTGCACCTTGCAATGCGGAGAAATTACTGTTTGTGCATTTACAATATTCATTGATTTTTGCCATTGAAAAACATGTTATTCATATACCAGAAATGTTTGAAGCTACTGACTGAATGAAAGGAGCTGGCACCTCACTCTCTTTGAATCTTCTTTATCATGCTAAGAGGAGCGGGAAAAAGCAAAAAAATTCAGAATTGCACCTTGCAATGCGGAGAAATTACTGTTTGTGCATTTACAATATTCATTGATTTTTGCCATTGAAAAACGTCCAGAAATGATTGAAAGTACTGACTGAATGAAAGGAGCTGGCATCTCACTCTCTTTGAATCTTCTTTATCATGCTAAGAGGAGCAGGAAAAAGCAAAAAATTTCAGAATTGCACCTTGCAATGCGGAGAAATTACTGTTTGTGCATTTACAATATTCATTGATTTTTGCCATTGAAAAACGTCCAGAAATGATTGAAGCTACTGACTGAATGAAAGGAGCTGGCATCTCACTCTCTTTGAATCTTCTTTATCATGCTAAGAGGAGCAGGAAAAAGTAAAAAATTTCAGAATTGCACCTTGCAATGCGGAGAAATTACAGTTTGTGCATTTACAATATTCATTGATTTTTGCCATTGAAAAACATCCAGAAATGATTGAAGCTACTGACTGAATGAAAGGAGCTGGCATCTCACTCTCTTTGAATCTTCTTTATCATGCTAAGAGGAGCAGGAAAAAGCAAAAAATTTCAGAATTGCACCTTGCAATGCGGAGAAATTACTGTTTGTGCATTTACAATATTCATTGATTTTTGCCATTGAAAAACATCATGTTATTCATATACCAGAAATGTTTGAAGCTACTGACTGAATGAAAGGAGCTGGCATCTCACTCTCTTTGAATCTTCATTATCATGCTAAGAGGAGCAGGAAAAAGCAAAAAATTTCAGAATTGCACCTTGCAATGTGGAGAAATTACTGTTTGTGCATTTACAATATTCATTGATTTTTAACAATGAAAAACGTCCAGAAATGATTGAATCTACTGACTGAATGAAAGTAGCTGGCATCTCACTCTCTTTGAATCTTCTTTATCATGCTAAGAGGAGCAGGAAAAAGCAAAAAATTTCAGAATTGCACCTTGCAATGCGGAGAAATTACTGTTTGTGCATTTACAATATTCATTGATTTTTGCCATTGAAAAACATCATGTTATTCATATACCAGAAATGTTTGAAGCTACTGACTGAATGAAAGGAGCTGGCATCTCACTCTCTTTGAATCTTCTTTATCATGCTAAGAGGAGCAGGAAAAAGCAAAAAATTTCAGAATTGCACCTTGCAATGTGGAGAAATTACTGTTTGTGCATTTACAATATTCATTGATTTTTGCCATTGAAAAACGTCCAGAAATGATTGAAGCTACTGACTGAATGAAAGGAGCTGGCATCTCACTCTCTTTGAATCTTCTTTATCATGCTAAGAGGAGCAGGAAAAAGCAAAAAATTTCAGAATTGCACCTTGCAATGCGGAGAAATTACTGTTTGTGCATTTACAATATTCATTGATTTTTGCCATTGAAAAACGTCCAGAAATGATTGAAGCTACTGACTGAATGAAAGGAGCTGGCATCTCACTCTCTTTGAATCTTCTTTATCATGCTAAGAGGAGCAGGAAAAAGCAAAAAATTTCAGAATTGCACCTTGCAATGCGGAGAAATTACTGTTTGTGCATTTACAATATTCATTGATTTTTGCCATTGAAAAACATCATGTTATTCATATACCAGAAATGTTTGAAGCTACTGACTGAATGAAAGGAGCTGGCATCTCACTCTCTTTGAATCTTCTTTATCATGCTAAGAGGAGCAGGAAAAAGCAAAAAATTTCAGAATTGCACCTTGCAATGCGGAGAAATTACTGTTTGTGCATTTACAATATTCATTGATTTTTGCCATTGAAAAACGTCCAGAAATGATTGAAGCTACTGACTGAATGAAAGGAGCTGGCATCTCACTCTCTTTGAATCTTGTTTATCATGCTAAGAGGAGCAGGAAAAAGCAAAAAATTTCAGAATTGCACCTTGCAATGCGGAGAAATTACTGTTTGTGCATTTACAATATTCATTGATTTTTGCCATTGAAAAACATCATGTTATTCATATACCAGAAATGATTGAAGCTACTGACTGAATGAAAGGAGCTGGCATCTCACTCTCTTTGAATCTTCTTTATCATGCTAAGAGGAGCAGGAAAAAGTAAAAAATTTCAGAATTGCACCTTGCAATGCGGAGAAATTACTGTTTGTGCATTTACAATATTCATTGATTTTTGCCATTGAAAAACGTCCAGAATTGATTGAAGCTACTGACTGAATGAAAGGAGCTGGCATCTCACTCTCTTTGAATCTTCTTTATCATGCTAAGAGGAGCAGGAAAAAGCAAAAAATTTCAGAATTGCACCTTGCAATGCGGAGAAATTACTGTTTGTGCATTTACAATATTCATTGATTTTTGCCATTGAAAAACATCATGTTATTCATATACCAGAAATGTTTGAAGCTACTGACTGAATGAAAGGAGCTGGCATCTCACTCTCTTTGAATCTTCTTTATCATGCTAAGAGGAGCAGGAAAAAGCAAAAAATTTCAGAATTGCACCTTGCAATGCGGAGAAATTACTGTTTGTGCATTTACAATATTCATTGATTTTTGCCATTGAAAAACATCATGTTATTCATATACCAGAAATGTTTGAAGCTACTGACTGAATGAAAGGAGCTGGCATCTCACTCTCTTTGAATCTTCTTTATCATGCTAAGAGGAGCAGGGAAAAGCAAAAAATTTCAGAATTGCACCTTGCAATGTGGAGAAATTACTGTTTGTGCATTTACAATATTCATTGATTTTTACCATTGAAAAACGTCCAGAAATGATTGAAGCTACTGACTGAATGAAAGTAGCTGGCATCTCACTCTCTTTGAATCTTCTTTATCATGCTAAGACGAGCAGGAAAAAGCAAAAAATTTCAGACTTGCACCTTGCAATGCGGAGAAATTACTGTTTGTGCATTTACAATATTCATTGATTTTTGCCATTGAAAAACATGTTATTCATATACCAGAAATGTTTGAAGCTACTGACTGAATGAAAGGAGCTGGCATCTCACTCTCTTTGAATCTTCTTTATCATGCTAAGAGGAGCAGGAAAAAGCAAAAAATTTCAGAATTGCACCTTGCAATGCGGAGAAATTACTGTTTGTGCATTTACAATATTCATTGATTTTTGCCATTGAAAAACGTCCAGAAATGATTGAAGCTACTGACTGAATGAAAGGAGCTGGCATCTCACTCTCTTTGAATCTTCTTTATCATGCTAAGAGGAGCAGGAAAAAGCAAAAAATTTCAGAATTGCACCTTGCAATGCAGAGAAATTACTGTTTGTGCATTTACAATATTCATTGATTTTTGCCATTGAAAAACGTCCAGAAATTATTGAAGCTACTGACTGAATGAAAGGAGCTGGCATCTCACTCTCTTTGAATCTTCTTTATCATGCTAAGAGGAGCAGGAAAAAGCAAAAAATTTCAGAATTGCACCTTGCAATGCGGAGAAATTACTGTTTGTGCATTTACAATATTCATTGATTTTTGCCATTGAAAAACATGTTATTCATATACCAGAAATGTTTGAAGCTACTGACTGAATGAAAGGAGCTGGCACCTCACTCTTTGAATCTTCTTTATCATGCTAAGAGGAGCAGGAAAAAGCAAAAAATTTCAGAATTGCACCTTGCAATGTGGAGAAATTACTGTTTGTGCATTTACAATATTCATTGATTTTTACCATTGAAAAACGTCCAGAAATGATTGAAGCTACTGACCGAATGAAAGTAGCTGGCATCTCACTCTCTTTGAATCTTCTTTATCATGCTAAGACGAGCAGGAAAAAGCAAAAAATTTCAGACTTGCACCTTGCAATGCGGAGAAATTACTGTTTGTGCATTTACAATATTCATTGATTTTTGCCATTGAAAAACATCATGTTATTCATATAACAGAAATGTTTGAAGCTACTGACTGAATGAAAGGAGCTGGCATCTCACTCTCTTTGAATCTTCTTTATCATGCTAAGAGGAGCAGGAAAAAGCAAAAAATTTCAGAATTGCACCTTGCAATGCGGAGAAATTACTGTTTGTGCATTTACAATATTCATTGATTTTTGCCATTGAAAAACGTCCAGAAATGATTGAAGCTACTGACTGAATGAAAGGAGCTGGCATCTCACTCTCTTTGAATCTTCTTTATCATGCTAAGAGGAGCAGGAAAAAGCAAAAAATTTCAGAATTGCACCTTGCAATGCGGAGAAATTACTGTTTGTGCATTTACAATATTCATTGATTTTTGCCATTGAAAAACGTCCAGAAATGATTGAAGCTACTGACTGAATGAAAGGAGCTGGCATCTCACTCTCTTTGAATCTTCTTTATCATGCTAAGAGGAGCAGGAAAAAGCAAAAAATTTCAGAATTGCACCTTGCAATGCGGAGAAATTACTGTTTGTGCATTTACAATATTCATTGATTTTTGCCATTGAAAAACATGTTATTCATATACCAGAAATGTTTGAAGCTACTGACTGAATGAAAGGAGCTGGCACCTCACTCTCTTTGAATCTTCTTTATCATGCTAAGAGGAGCGGGAAAAAGCAAAAAATTTCAGAATTGCACCTTGCAATGCGGAGAAATTACTGTTTGTGCATTTACAATATTCATTGATTTTTGCCATTGAAAAACGTCCAGAAATGATTGAAGGTACTGACTGAATGAAAGGAGCTGGCATCTCACTCTCTTTGAATCTTCTTTATCATGCTAAGAGGAGCAGGAAAAAGCAAAAAATTTCAGAATTGCACCTTGCAATGCGGAGAAATTACTGTTTGTGCATTTACAAAATTCATTGATTTTTGCCATTGAAAAACGTCCAGAAATGATTGAAGCTACTGACTGAATGAAAGGAGCTGGCATCTCACTCTCTTTGAATCTTCTTTATCATGCTAAGAGGAGCAGGAAAAAGCAAAAAATTTCAGAATTGCACCTTGCAATGCAGAGAAATTACAGTTTGTGCATTTACAATATTCATTGATTTTTGCCATTGAGAAACGTCCAGAAATGATTGAAGCTACTGACTGAATGAAAGGAGCTGGCATCTCACTCTCTTTGAATCTTTATCATGCTAAGAGGAGCAGGAAAAAGCAAAAAATTTCAGAATTGCACCTTGCAATGCGGAGAAATTACTGTTTGTGCATTTACAATATTCATTGATTTTTGCCATTGAAAAACATCATGTTATTCATATACCAGAAATGTTTGAAGCTACTGACTGAATGAAAGGAGCTGGCATCTCACTCTCTTTGAATCTTCTTTATCATGCTAAGAGGAGCAGGAAAAAGCAAAAAATTTCAGAATTGCACCTTGCAATGTGGAGAAATTACTGTTTGTGCATTTACAATATTCATTGATTTTTACCATTGAAAAACGTCCAGAAATGATTGAAGCTACTGACTGAATGAAAGTAGCTGGCATCTCACTCTCTTTGAATCTTCTTTATCATGCTAAGAGGAGCAGGAAAAAGAAAAAAATTTCAGACTTGCACCTTGCAATGCGGAGAAATTACTGTTTGTGCATTTACAATATTCATTGATTTTTGCCATTGAAAAACATCATGTTATTGATATACCAGAAATGTTTGAAGCTACTGACTGAATGAAAGGAGCTGGCATCTCACTCTCTTTGAATCTTCTTTATCATGCTAAGAGGAGCAGGAAAAAGCAAAAAATTTCAGAATTGCACCTTGCAATGCGGAGAAATTACTGTTTGTGCATTTACAATATTCATTGATTTTTTCCATTGAAAAACATCATGTTATTCATATACCAGAAATGTTTGAAGCTACTGACTGAATGAAAGGAGCTGGCATCTCAATCTCTTTGAATCTTCTTTATCATGCTAAGAGGAGCAGGAAAAAGCAAAAAACTTCAGAATTGCACCTTGCAATGTGGAGAAATTACTGTTTGTGCATTTACAATATTCATTGATTTTTACCATTGAAAAACGTCCAGAAATGATTGAAGCTACTGACTGAATGAAAGTAGCTGGCATCTCACTCTCTTTGAATCTTCTTTATCATGCTAAGAGGAGCAGGAAAAAGCAAAAAATTTCAGACTTGCACCTTGCAATGCGGAGAAATTACTGTTTGTGCATTTACAATATTCATTGATTTTTGCCATTGAAAACATCATGTTATTCATATACCAGAAATGTTTGAAGCTACTGACTGAATGAAAGGAGCTGGCATCTCACTCTCTTTGAATCTTCTTTATCATGCTAAGAGGAGCAGGAAAAAGCAAAAAATTTCAGAATTGCACCTTGCAATGCGGAGAAATTACTGTTTGTGCATTTACAATATTCATTGATTTTTGCCATTGAAAAACATCATGTTATTCATATACCAGAAATGTTTGAAGCTACTGACTGAATGAAAGGAGCTGACATCTCACTCTCTTTGAATCTTCTTTATCATGCTAAGAGGAGCAGGAAAAAGCAAAAAATTTCAGAATTGCACCTTGCAATGCGGAGAAATTAGTTTGTGCATTTACAATATTCATTGATTTTTGCCATTGAAAAACGTCCAGAAATGATTGAAGCTACTGACTGAATAAAAGGAGCTGGCATCTCACTCTCTTTGAATCATGCTAAGAGGAGCAGGAAAAAGCAAAAAATTTCAGAATTGCACCTTGCAATGCGGAGAAATTACTGTTTGTGCATTTACAATATTCATTGATTTTTGCCATTGAAAAACATCATGTTATTCATATACCAGAAATGTTTGAAGCTACTGACTGAATGAAAGGAGCTGGCATCTCACTCTCTTTGAATCTTCTTTATCATGCTAAGAGGAGCAGGAAAAAGCAAAAAATTTTAGAATTGCACCTTGCAATGTGGAGAAATTACTGTTTGTGCATTTACAATATTCATTGATTTTTACCATTGAAAAACGTCCAGAAATGATTGAAGCTACTGACTGAATGAAAGTAGCTGGCATCTCACTCTCTTTGAATCTTCTTTATCATGCTAAGAGGAGCAGGAAAAAGCAAAAAATTTCAGACTTGCACCTTGCAATGCGGAGAAATTACTGTTTGTGCATTTACAATATTCATTGATTTTTGCCATTGAAAAACATCATGTTATTCATATACCAGAAATGTTTGAAGCTACTGACTGAATGAAAGGAGCTGGCATCTCACTCTCTTTGAATCTTCTTTATCATGCTAAGAGGAGCAGGAAAAAGCAAAAAATTTCAGAATTGCACCTTGCAATGCGGAGAAATTACTGTTTGTGCATTTACAATATTCATTGATTTTTGCCATTGAAAAACGTCCAGAAATGATTGAAGCTACTGACTGAATGAAAGGAGCTGGCATCTCACTCTCTTTGAATCTTCTTTATCATGCTAAGAGGAGCAGGAAAAAGCAAGAAATTTCAGAATTGCACCTTGCAATGCGGAGAAATTACTGTTTGTGCATTTACAATATTCATTGATTTTTGCCATTGAAAAACGTCCAGAAATGATTGAAGCTACTGACTGAATGAAAGGAGCTGGCATCTCACTCTCTTTGAATCTTCTTTATCATGCTAAGAGGAGCAGGAAAAAGCAAAAAATTTCAGAATTGCACCTTGCAATGCGGAGAAATTACTGTTTGTGCATTTACAATATTCATTGATTTTTGCCATTGAAAAACATGTTATTCATATACCAGAAATGTTTGAAGCTACTG
The DNA here is from genome assembly GCF_046119375.1 of Phyllobates terribilis. Classification (NCBI taxonomy): domain Eukaryota; kingdom Metazoa; phylum Chordata; class Amphibia; order Anura; family Dendrobatidae; genus Phyllobates; species Phyllobates terribilis. Next base: position 31,658 of record NW_027365760.1, on the reverse strand, counting down.
ACTGAATGAAAGGAGCTGGCACCTCAATCTCTTTGAATCTTCTTTATCATGCTAAGAGGAGCGGGAAAAAGCAAAAAATTTCAGAATTGCACCTTGCAATGCGGAGAAATTACTGTTTGTGCATTTACAATATTCATTGATTTTTGCCATTGAAAAACGTCCAGAAATGATTGAAGGTACTGACTGAATGAAAGGAGCTGGCATCTCACTCTCTTTGAATCTTCTTTATCATGCTAAGAGGAGCAGGAAAAAGCAAAAAATTTCAGAATTGCACCTTGCAATGCGGAGAAATTACTGTTTGTGCATTTACAATATTCATTGATTTTTGCCATTGAAAAACGTCCAGAAATGATTGAAGCTACTGACTGAATGAAAGGAGCTGGCATCTCACTCTCTTTGAATCTTCTTTATCATGCTAAGAGGAGCAGGAAAAAGCAAAAAATTTCAGAATTGCACCTTGCAATGCGGAGAAATTACTGTTTGTGCATTTACAATATTCATTGATTTTTGCCATTGAAAAACATCCAGAAATGATTGAAGCTACTGACTGAATGAAAGGAGCTGGCATCTCACTCTCTTTGAATCTTCTTTATCATGCTAAGAGGAGCAGGAAAAAGCAAAAAATTTCAGAATTGCACCTTGCAATGCGGAGAAATTACTGTTTGTGCATTTACAATATTCATTGATTTTTGCCATTGAAAAACATCATGTTATTCATATACCAGAAATGTTTGAAGCTACTGACTGAATGAAAGGAGCTGGCATCTCACTCTCTTTGAATCTTCTTTATCATGCTAAGAGGAGCAGGAAAAAGCAAAAAATTTCAGAATTGCACCTTGCAATGTGGAGAAATTACTGTTTGTGCATTTACAATATTCATTGATTTTTACCATTGAAAAACGTCCAGAAATGATTGAAGCTACTGACTGAATGAAAGTAGCTGGCATCTCACTCTCTTTGAATCTTCTTTATCATGCTAAGAGGAGCAGGAAAAAGCAAAAAATTTCAGACTTGCACCTTGCAATGCGGAGAAATTACTGTTTGTGCATTTACAATATTCATTGATTTTTGCCATTGAAAAACGTCCAGAATTGATTGAAGCTACTGACTGAATGAAAGGAGCTGGCATCTCACTCTCTTTGAATCTTCTTTATCATGCTAAGAGGAGCAGGAAAAAGCAAAAAATTTCAGAATTGCACCTTGCAATGCGGAGAAATTACTGTTTGTGCATTTACAATATTCATTGATTTTTGCCATTGAAAAACATCATGTTATTCATATACCAGAAATGTTTGAAGCTACTGACTGAATGAAAGGAGCTGGCATCTCACTCTCTTTGAATCTTCTTTATCATGCTAAGAGGAGCAGGAAAAAGCAAAAAATTTCAGAATTGCACCTTGCAATGCGGAGAAATTACTGTTTGTGCATTTACAATATTCATTGATTTTTGCCATTGAAAAACATCATGTTATTCATATACCAGAAATGTTTGAAGCTACTGACTGAATGAAAGGAGCTGGCATCTCACTCTCTTTGAATCTTCTTTATCATGCTAAGAGGAGCAGGAAAAAGCAAAAAATTTCAGAATTGCACCTTGCAATGCGGAGAAATTACTGTTTGTGCATTTACAATATTCATTGATTTTTGCCATTGAAAAACGTCCAGAAATGATTGAAGCTACTGACTGAATGAAAGGAGCTGGCATCTCACTCTCTTTGAATCTTCTTTATCATGCTAAGAGGAGCAGGAAAAAGCAAAAAATTTCAGAATTGCACCTTGCAATGCGGAGAAATTACTGTTTGTGCATTTACAATATTCATTGATTTTTGCCATTGAAAAACGTCCAGAAATTATTGAAGCTACTGACTGAATGAAAGGAGCTGGCATCTCACTCTCTTTGAATCTTCTTTATCATGCTAAGAGGAGCAGGAAAAAGCAAAAAAATTCAGAATTGCACCTTGCAATGCGGAGAAATTACTGTTTGTCCATTTACAATATTCATTGATTTTTGCCATTGAAAAACATGTTATTCATATACCAGAAATGTTTGAAGCTACTGACTGAATGAAAGGAGCTGGCACCTCACTCTTTGAATCTTCTTTATCATGCTAAGAGGAGCAGGAAAAAGCAAAAAATTTCAGAATTGCACCTTGCAATGTGGAGAAATTACTGTTTGTGCATTTACAATATTCATTGATTTTTACCATTGAAAAACGTCCAGAAATGATTGAAGCTACTGACTGAATGAAAGTAGCTGGCATCTCACTCTCTTTGAATCTTCTTTATCATGCTAAGACGAGCAGGAAAAAGCAAAAAATTTCAGACTTGCACCTTGCAATGCGGAGAAATTACTGTTTGTGCATTTACAATATTCATTGATTTTTGCCATTGAAAAACATCATGTTATTCATATAACAGAAATGTTTGAAGCTACTGACTGAATGAAAGGAGCTGGCATCTCACTCTCTTTGAATCTTCTTTATCATGCTAAGAGGAGCAGGAAAAAGCAAAAAATTTCAGAATTGCACCTTGCAATGCGGAGAAATTACTGTTTGTGCATTTACAATATTCATTGATTTTTGCCATTGAAAAACGTCCAGAAATGATTGAAGCTACTGACTGAATGAAAGGAGCTGGCATCTCACTCTCTTTGAATCTTCTTTATCATGCTAAGAGGAGCAGGAAAAAGCAAAAAATTTCAGAATTGCACCTTGCAATGCGGAGAAATTACTGTTTGTGCATTTACAATATTCATTGATTTTTGCCATTGAAAAACGTCCAGAAATGATTGAAGCTACTGACTGAATGAAAGGAGCTGGCATCTCACTCTCTTTGAATCTTCTTTATCATGCTAAGAGGAGCAGGAAAAAGCAAAAAATTTCAGAATTGCACCTTGCAATGCGGAGAAATTACTGTTTGTGCATTTACAATATTCATTGATTTTTGCCATTGAAAAACATGTTATTCATATACCAGAAATGTTTGAAGCTACTGACTGAATGAAAGGAGCTGGCACCTCACTCTCTTTGAATCTTCTTTATCATGCTAAGAGGAGCGGGAAAAAGCAAAAAATTTCAGAATTGCACCTTGCAATGCGGAGAAATTACTGTTTGTGCATTTACAATATTCATTGATTTTTGCCATTCAAAAACGTCCAGAAATGATTGAAGGTACTGACTGAATGAAAGGAGCTGGCATCTCACTCTCTTTGAATCTTCTTTATCATGCTAAGAGGAGCAGGAAAAAGCAAAAAATTTCAGAATTGCACCTTGCAATGCGGAGAAATTACTGTTTGTGCATTTACAAAATTCATTGATTTTTGCCATTGAAAAACGTCCAGAAATGATTGAAGCTACTGACTGAATGAAAGGAGCTGGCATCTCACTCTCTTTGAATCTTCTTTATCATGCTAAGAGGAGCAGGAAAAAGCAAAAAATTTCAGAATTGCACCTTGCAATGCAGAGAAATTACAGTTTGTGCATTTACAATATTCATTGATTTTTGCCATTGAGAAACGTCCAGAAATGATTGAAGCTACTGACTGAATGAAAGGAGCTGGCATCTCACTCTCTTTGAATCTTTATCATGCTAAGAGGAGCAGGAAAAAGCAAAAAATTTCAGAATTGCACCTTGCAATGCGGAGAAATTACTGTTTGTGCATTTACAATATTCATTGATTTTTGCCATTGAAAAACATCATGTTATTCATATACCAGAAATGTTTGAAGCTACTGACTGAATGAAAGGAGCTGGCATCTCACTCTCTTTGAATCTTCTTTATCATGCTAAGAGGAGCAGGAAAAAGCAAAAAATTTCAGAATTGCACCTTGCAATGTGGAGAAATTACTGTTTGTGCATTTACAATATTCATTGATTTTTACCATTGAAAAACGTCCAGAAATGATTGAAGCTACTGACTGAATGAAAGTAGCTGTCATCTCACTCTCTTTGAATCTTCTTTATCATGCTAAGAGGAGCAGGAAAAAGCAAAAAATTTCAGACTTGCACCTTGCAATGCGGAGAAATTACTGTTTGTGCATTTACAATATTCATTGATTTTTGCCATTGAAAAACATCATGTTATTGATATACCAGAAATGTTTGAAGCTACTGACTGAATGAAAGGAGCTGGCATCTCACTCTCTTTGAATCTTCTTTATCATGCTAAGAGGAGCAGGAAAAAGCAAAAAATTTCAGAATTGCACCTTGCAATGCGGAGAAATTACTGTTTGTGCATTTACAATATTCATTGATTTTTGCCATTGAAAAACATCATGTTATTCATATACCAGAAATGTTTGAAGCTACTGACTGAATGAAAGGAGCTGGCATCTCACTCTCTTTGAATCTTCTTTATCATGCTAAGAGGAGCAGGAAAAAGCAAAAAATTTTAGAATTGCACCTTGCAATGTGGAGAAATTACTGTTTGTGCATTTACAATATTCATTGATTTTTACCATTGAAAAACGTCCAGAAATGATTGAAGCTACTGACTGAATGAAAGTAGCTGGCATCTCACTCTCTTTGAATCTTCTTTATCATGCTAAGAGGAGCAGGAAAAAGCAAAAAATTTCAGACTTGCACCTTGCAATGCGGAGAAATTACTGTTTGTGCATTTACAATATTCATTGATTTTTGCCATTGAAAAACATCATGTTATTCATATACCAGAAATGTTTGAAGCTACTGACTGAATGAAAGGAGCTGGCATCTCACTCTCTTTGAATCTTCTTTATCATGCTAAGAGGAGCAGGAAAAAGCAAAAAATTTCAGAATTGCACCTTGCAATGCGGAGAAATTACTGTTTGTGCATTTACAATATTCATTGATTTTTGCCATTGAAAAACGTCCAGAAATGATTGAAGCTACTGACTGAATGAAAGGAGCTGGCATCTCACTCTCTTTGAATCTTCTTTATCATGCTAAGAGGAGCAGGAAAAAGCAAGAAATTTCAGAATTGCACCTTGCAATGCGGAGAAATTACTGTTTGTGCATTTACAATATTCATTGATTTTTGCCATTGAAAAACGTCCAGAAATGATTGAAGCTACTGACTGAATGAAAGGAGCTGGCATCTCACTCTCTTTGAATCTTCTTTATCATGCTAAGAGGAGCAGGAAAAAGCAAAAAATTTCAGAATTGCACCTTGCAATGCGGAGAAATTACTGTTTGTGCATTTACAATATTCATTGATTTTTGCCATTGAAAAACATGTTATTCATATACCAGAAATGTTTGAAGCTACTGACTGAATGAAAGGAGCTGGCACCTCAATCTCTTTGAATCTTCTTTATCATGCTAAGAGGAGCGGGAAAAAGCAAAAAATTTCAGAATTGCACCTTGCAATGCGGAGAAATTACTGTTTGTGCATTTACAATATTCATTGATTTTTGCCATTGAAAAACGTCCAGAAATGATTGAAGGTACTGACTGAATGAAAGGAGCTGGCATCTCACTCTCTTTGAATCTTCTTTATCATGCTAAGAGGAGCAGGAAAAAGCAAAAAATTTCAGAATTGCACCTTGCAATGCGGAGAAATTACTGTTTGTGCATTTACAATATTCATTGATTTTTGCCATTGAAAAACGTCCAGAAATGATTGAAGCTACTGACTGAATGAAAGGAGCTGGCATCTCACTCTCTTTGAATCTTCTTTATCATGCTAAGAGGAGCAGGAAAAAGCAAAAAATTTCAGAATTGCACCTTGCAATGCGGAGAAATTACTGTTTGTGCATTTACAATATTCATTGATTTTTGCCATTGAAAAACATCCAGAAATGATTGAAGCTACTGACTGAATGAAAGGAGCTGGCATCTCACTCTCTTTGAATCTTCTTTATCATGCTAAGAGGAGCAGGAAAAAGCAAAAAATTTCAGAATTGCACCTTGCAATGCGGAGAAATTACTGTTTGTGCATTTACAATATTCATTGATTTTTGCCATTGAAAAACATCATGTTATTCATATACCAGAAATGTTTGAAGCTACTGACTGAATGAAAGGAGCTGGCATCTCACTCTCTTTGAATCTTCTTTATCATGCTAAGAGGAGCAGGAAAAAGCAAAAAATTTCAGAATTGCACCTTGCAATGTGGAGAAATTACTGTTTGTGCATTTACAATATTCATTGATTTTTACCATTGAAAAACGTCCAGAAATGATTGAAGCTACTGACTGAATGAAAGTAGCTGGCATCTCACTCTCTTTGAATCTTCTTTATCATGCTAAGAGGAGCAGGAAAAAGCAAAAAATTTCAGACTTGCACCTTGCAATGCGGAGAAATTACTGTTTGTGCATTTACAATATTCATTGATTTTTGCCATTGAAAAACATCATGTTATTCATATACCAGAAATGTTTGAAGCTACTGACTGAATGAAAGGAGCTGGCATCTCACTCTCTTTGAATCTTCTTTATCATGCTAAGAGGAGCAGGAAAAAGCAAAAAATTTCAGAATTGCACCTTGCAATGCGGAGAAATTACTGTTTGTGCATTTACAATATTCATTGATTTTTGCCATTGAAAAACATAATGTTATTCATATACCAGAAATGTTTGAAGCTACTGACTGAATGAAAGGAGCTGGCATCTCAATCTCTTTGAATCTTCTTTATCATGCTAAGAGGAGCATGAAAAAGCAAAAAATTTCAGAATTGCACCTTGCAATGTGGAGAAATTACTGTTTGTGCATTTACAATATTCATTGATTTTTGCCATTGAAAAACGTCCAGAAATGATTGAAGCTACTGACTGAATGAAAGGAGCTGGCATCTCACTCTCTTTGAATCTTCTTTATCATGCTAAGAGGAGCAGAAAAAAGCAAAAAATTTCAGACTTGCACCTTGCAATGCGGAGAAATTACTGTTTGTGCATTTACAATATTCATTGATTTTTGCCATTGAAAAACATCATGTTATTCATATACCAGAAATGTTTGAAGCTACTGACTGAATGAAAGGAGCTGGCATCTCACTCTCTTTGAATCTTCTTTATCATGCTAAGAGGAGCAGGAAAAAGCAAAAAATTTCAGAATTGCACCTTGCAATGCGGAGAAATTACTGTTTGTGCATTTACAATATTCATTGATTTTTGCCATTGAAAAACGTCCAGAAATGATTGAAGGTACTGACTGAATGAAAGGAGCTGGCATCTCACTCTCTTTGAATCTTCTTTATCATGCTAAGAGGAGCAGGAAAAAGCAAAAAATTTCAGAATTGCAACTTGCAATGCGGAGAAATTACTGTTTGTGCATTTACAATATTCATTGATTTTTGCCATTGAAAAACGTCCAGAAATGATTGAAGCTACTGACTGAATGAAAGGAGCTGGCATCTCACTCTCTTTGAATCTTCTTTATCATGCTAAGTGGAGCAGGAAAAAGCAAAAAATTTCAGAATTGCACCTTGCAATGCGGAGAAATTACAGTTTGTGCATTTACAATATTCATTGATTTTTGCCATTGAAAAACGTCCAGAAATGATTGAAGCTACTGACTGAATGAAAGGAGCTGGCATCTCACTCTCTTTGAATCTTCTTTATCATGCTAAGAGGAGCAGGAAAAAGCAAAAAATTTCAGAATTGCACCTTGCAATGCGGAGAAATTACTGTTTGTGCATTTACAATATTCGTTGATTTTTGCCATTGAAAAACGTCCAGAAATGATTGAAGCTACTGACTGAATGAAAGGAGCTGGCATCTCACTCTCTTTGAATCTTCTTTATCATGCTAAGAGTAGCAGGAAAAAGCAAAAAATTTCAGAATTGCACCTTGCAATGCGGAGAAATTACAGTTTGTGCATTTACAATATTCATTGATTTTTGCCATTGAAAAACGTCCAGAAATGATTGAAGCTACTGACTGAATGAAAGGAGCTGGCATCTCACTCTCTTTGAATCTTCTTTATCATGCTAAGAGGAGCAGGAAAAAGCAAAAAATTTTAGAATTGCACCTTGCAATGCGGAGAATTTACTGTTTGTGCATTTACAATATTCATTGATTTTTGCCATTGAAAAACATGTTATTCATATACCAGAAATGTTTGAAGCTCCTGACTGAATGAAAGGAGCTGGCACCTCACTCTCTTTGAATCTTCTTTATCATGCTAAGAGGAGCAGGAAAAAGCAAAAAATTTCAGAATTGCACCTTGCAATGCGGAGAAATTACTGTTTGTGCATTTACAATATTCATTGATTTTTGCCATTGAAAAACGTCCAGAAATGATTGAAGCTACTGACTGAATGAAAGGAGCTGGCATCTCACTCTCTTTGAATCTTCTTTATCATGCTAAGAGGAGCAGGAAAAAGCAAAAAATTTCAGAATTGCACCTTGCAATGCGGAGAAATTACTGTTTGTGCATTTACAATATTCATTGATTTTTGCCATTGAAAAATGTCCAGAAATGATTGAAGCTACTGACTGAATGAAAGGAGCTGGCATCTCACTCTCTTTGAATCTTCTTTATCATGCTAAGAGGAGCAGGAAAAAGCAAAAAATTTCAGAATTGCGCCTTGCAATGCGGAGAAATTACTGTTTGTGCATTTACAAAATTCATTGATTTTTGCCATTGAAAAACATTATGTTATTCATATACCAGAAATGATTGAAGCTACTGACTGAAGGAAAGGAGCTGGCATATCACTCTCTTTGAATCTTCTTTATCATGCTAAGAGGAGCAGGAAAAAGCAAAAAATTTCAGAATTGCACCTTGCAATGCGGAGAATTTACTGTTTGTGCATTTACAATATTCATTGATTTTTGCCATTGAAAAACGTCCAGAAATTATTGAAGCTACTGACTGAATGAAAGGAGCTGGCATCTCACTCTCTTTGAATCTTCTTTATCATGCTAAGAGGAGCAGGAAAAAGCAAAAAATTTCAGAATTGCACCTTGCAATGCGGAGAAATTACAGTTTGTGCATTTACAATATTCATTGATTTTTGCCATTGAAAAACGTCCAGAAATGATTGAAGCTACTGACTGAATGAAAGGAGCTGGCATCTCACTCTCTTTGAATCTTCTTTATCATGCTAAGAGGAGCAGGAAAAAGCAAAAAATTTCAGAATTGCACCTTGCAATGCGGAGAAATTACTGTTTGTGCATTTACAATATTCGTTGATTTTTGCCATTGAAAAACGTCCAGAAATGATTCAAGCTACTGACTGAATGAAAGGAGCTGGCATCTCACTCTCTTTGAATCTTCTTTATCATGCTAAGAGGAGCAGGAAAAAGCAAAAAATTTCAGAATTGCACCTTGCAATGCGGAGAAATTACTGTTTGTGCATTTACAATATTCATTGATTTTTGCCATTGAAAAACATCATGTTATTCATATACCAGAAATGTTTGAAGCTACTGACTGAATGAAAGGAGCTGGCATCTCACTCTCTTTGAATCTTCTTTATCATGCTAAGAGGAGCAGGAAAAAGCAAAAAATTTCAGAATTGCACCTTGCAATGCGGAGAAATTACTGTTTGTGCATTTACAATATTCATTGATTTTTGCCATTGAAAAACATAATGTTATTCATATACCAGAAATGTTTAAAGCTACTGACTGAATGAAAGGAGCTGGCATCTCAATCTCTTTGAATCTTCTTTATCATGCTAAGAGGAGCATGAAAAAGCAAAAAATTTCAGAATTGCACCTTGCAATGTGGAGAAATTACTGTTTGTGCATTTACAATATTCATTGATTTTTACCATTGAAAAACATCCAGAAATGATTGAAGCTACTGACTGAATGAAAGTAGCTGGCATCTCACTCTCTTTGAATCTTCTTTATCATGCTAAGAGGAGCAGGAAAAAGCAAAAAATTTCAGACTTGCACCTTGCAATGCGGAGAAATTACTGTTTGTGCATTTACAATATTCATTGATTTTTGCCATTGAAAAACATCATGTTATTCATATACCAGAAATGTTTGAAGCTACTGACTGAATGAAAGGAGCTGGCATCTCACTCTCTTTGAATCTTCTTTATCATGCTAAGAGGAGCAGAAAAAAGCAAAAAATTTCAGACTTGCACCTTGCAATGCGGAGAAATTACTGTTTGTGCATTTACAATATTCATTGATTTTTGCCATTGAAAAACATCATGTTATTCATATACCAGAAATGTTTGAAGCTACTGACTGAATGAAAGGAGCTGGCATCTCACTCTCTTTGAATCTTCTTTATCATGCTAAGAGGAGCAGGAAAAAGCAAAAAATTTCAGAATTGCACCTTGCAATGCGGAGAAATTACTGTTTGTGCATTTACAATATTCATTGATTTTTGCCATTGAAAAACGTCCAGAAATGATTGAAGGTACTGACTGAATGAAAGGAGCTGGCATCTCACTCTCTTTGAATCTTCTTTATCATGCTAAGAGGAGCAGGAAAAAGCAAAAAATTTCAGAATTGCAACTTGCAATGCGGAGAAATTACTGTTTGTGCATTTACAATATTCATTGATTTTTGCCATTGAAAAACGTCCAGAAATGATTGAAGCTACTGACTGAATGAAAGGAGCTGGCATCTCACTCTCTTTGAATCTTCTTTATCATGCTAAGTGGAGCAGGAAAAAGCAAAAAATTTCAGAATTGCACCTTGCAATGCGGAGAAATTACAGTTTGTGCATTTACAATATTCATTGATTTTTGCCATTGAAAAACGTCCAGAAATGATTGAAGCTACTGACTGAATGAAAGGAGCTGGCATCTCACTCTCTTTGAATCTTCTTTATCATGCTAAGAGGAGCAGGAAAAAGCAAAAAATTTCAGAATTGCACCTTGCAATGCGGAGAAATTATTGTTTGTGCATTTACAATATTCGTTGATTTTTGCCATTGAAAAACGTCCAGAAATGATTGAAGCTACTGACTGAATGAAAGGAGCTGGCATCTCACTCTCTTTGAATCTTCTTTATCATGCTAAGAGGAGCAGGAAAAAGCAAAAAATTTCAGAATTGCACCTTGCAATGCGGAGAAATTACAGTTTGTGCATTTACAATATTCATTGATTTTTGCCATTGAAAAACGTCCAGAAATGATTGAAGCTACTGACTGAATGAAAGGAGCTGGCATCTCACTCTCTTTGAATCTTCTTTATCATGCTAAGAGGAGCAGGAAAAAGCAAAAAATTTCAGAATTGCACCTTGCAATGCGGAGAATTTACTGTTTGTGCATTTACAATATTCATTGATTTTTGCCATTGAAAAACATGTTATTCATATACCAGAAATGTTTGAAGCTCCTGACTGAATGAAAGGAGCTGGCACCTCACTCTCTTTGAATCTTCTTTATCATGCTAAGAGGAGCAGGAAAAAGCAAAAAATTTCAGAATTGCACCTTGCAATGCGGAGAAATTACTGTTTGTGCATTCACAATATTCATTGATTTTTGCCATTGAAAAACGTCCAGAAATGATTGAAGCTACTGACTGAATGAAAGGAGCTGGCATCTCACTCTCTTTGAATCTTCTTTATCATGCTAAGAGGAGCAGGAAAAAGCAAAAAATTTCAGAATTGCACCTTGCAATGCGGAGAAATTACTGTTTGTGCATTTACAATATTCATTGATTTTTGCCATTGAAAAATGTCCAGAAATGATTGAAGCTACTGACTGAATGAAAGGAGCTGGCATCTCACTCTCTTTGAATCTTCTTTATCATGCTAAGAGGAGCAGGAAAAAGCAAAAAATTTCAGAATTGCGCCTTGCAATGCGGAGAAATTACTGTTTGTGCATTTACAAAATTCATTGATTTTTGCCATTGAAAAACATCATGTTATTCATATACCAGAAATGATTGAAGCTACTGACTGAAGGAAAGGAGCTGGCATCTCACTCTCTTTGAATCTTCTTTATCATGCTAAGAGGAGCAGGAAAAAGCAAAAAATTTCAGAATTGCAACTTGCAATGCGGAGAATTTACTGTTTGTGCATTTACAATATTCATTGATTTTTGCCATTGAAAAACGTCCAGAAATGATTGAAGCTACTGACTGAATGAAAGGAGCTGGCATCTCACTCTCTTTGAATCTTCTTTATCATGCTAAGAGGAGCAGGAAAAAGCAAAAAATTTCAGAATTGCACCTTGCAATGCGGAGAAATTACAGTTTGTGCATTTACAATATTCATTGATTTTTGCCATTGAAAAACGTCCAGAAATGATTGAAGCTACTGACTGAATGAAAGGAGCTGGCATCTCACTCTCTTTGAATCTTCTTTATCATGCTAAGAGGAGCAGGAAAAAGCAAAAAATTTCAGACTTGCACCTTGCAATGCGGAGAAATTACTGTTTGTGCATTTACAATATTCATTGATTTTTGCCATTGAAAAACATCATGTTATTCATATACCAGAAATGTTTGAAGCTACTGACTGAATGAAAGGAGCTGGCATCTCACTCTCTTTGAATCTTCTTTATCATGCTAAGAGGAGCAGGAAAAAGCAAAAAATTTCAGAATTGCACCTTGCAATGCGGAGAAATTACTGTTTGTGCATTTACAATATTCATTGATTTTTGCCATTGAAAAACGTCCAGAAATGATTGAAGCTACTGACTGAATGAAAGGAGCTGGCATCTCACTCTCTTTGAATCTTCTTTATCATGCTAAGAGGAGCAGGAAAAAGCAAAAAATTTCAGAATTGCACCTTGCAATGCGGAGAAATTACTGTTTGTGCATTTACAATATTCATTGATTTTTGCCATTGAAAAACGTCCAGAAATGATTGAAGCTACTGACTGAATGAAAGGAGCTGGCATCTCACTCTCTTTGAATCTTCTTTATCATGCTAAGAGGAGCAGGAAAAAGCAAAAAATTTCAGAATTGCACCTTGCAATGCGGAGAAATTACTGTTTGTGCATTTACAATATTCATTGATTTTTGCCATTGAAAAACATGTTATTCATATACCAGAAATGTTTGAAGCTACTGACTGAATGAAAGGAGCTGGCACCTCAATCTCTTTGAATCTTCTTTATCATGCTAAGAGGAGCGGGAAAAAGCAAAAAATTTCAGAATTGCACCTTGCAATGCGGAAAAATTACTGTTTGTGCATTTACAATATTCATTGATTTTTGCCATTGAAAAACGTCCAGAAATGATTGAAGCTACTGACTGAATGAAAGGAGCTGGCATCTCACTCTCTTTGAATCATGCTAAGAGGAGCAGGAAAAAGCAAAAAATTTCAGAATTGCACCTTGCAATGCGGAGAAATTACTGTTTGTGCATTTACAATATTCATTGATTTTTGCCATTGAAAAACATCATGTTATTCATATACCAGAAATGTTTGAAGCTACTGACTGAATGAAAGGAGCTGGCATCTCACTCTCTTTGAATCTTCTTTATCATGCTAAGAGGAGCAGGAAAAAAGCAAAAAATTTTAGAATTGCACCTTGCAATGTGGAGAAATTACTGTTTGTGCATTTACAATATTCATTGATTTTTACCATTGAAAAACGTCCAGAAATGATTGAAGCTACTGACTGAATGAAAGTAGCTGGCATCTCACTCTCTTTGAATCTTCTTTATCATGCTAAGAGGAGCAGGAAAAAGCAAAAAATTTCAGACTTGCACCTTGCAATGCGGAGAAATTACTGTTTGTGCATTTACAATATTCATTGATTTTTGCCATTGAAAAACATCATGTTATTCATATACCAGAAATGTTTGAAGCTACTGACTGAATGAAAGGAGCTGGCATCTCACTCTCTTTGAATCTTCTTTATCATGCTAAGAGGAGCAGGAAAAAGCAAAAAATTTCAGAATTGCACCTTGCAATGCGGAGAAATTACTGTTTGTGCATTTACAATATTCATTGATTTTTGCCATTGAAAAACGTCCAGAAATGATTGAAGCTACTGACTGAATGAAAGGAGCTGGCATCTCACTCTCTTTGAATCTTCTTTATCATGCTAAGAGGAGCAGGAAAAAGCAAAAAATTTCAGAATTGCACCTTGCAATGCGGAGAAATTACTGTTTGTGCATTTACAATATTCATTGATTTTTGCCATTGAAAAACGTCCAGAAATGATTGAAGCTACTGACTGAATGAAAGGAGCTGGCATCTCACTCTCTTTGAATCTTCTTTATCATGCTAAGAGGAGCAGGAAAAAGCAAAAAATTTCAGAATTGCACCTTGCAATGCGGAGAAATTACTGTTTGTGCATTTACAATATTCATTGATTTTTGCCATTGAAAAACATGTTATTCATATACCAGAAATGTTTGAAGCTACTGACTGAATGAAAGGAGCTGGCACCTCAATCTCTTTGAATCTTCTTTATCATGCTAAGAGGAGCGGGAAAAAGCAAAAAATTTCAGAATTGCACCTTGCAATGCGGAGAAATTACTGTTTGTGCATTTACAATATTCATTGATTTTTGCCATTGAAAAACGTCCAGAAATGATTGAAGGTACTGACTGAATGAAAGGAGCTGGCATCTCACTCTCTTTGAATCTTCTTTATCATGCTAAGAGGAGCAGGAAAAAGCAAAAAATTTCAGAATTGCACCTTGCAATGCGGAGAAATTACTGTTTGTGCATTTACAATATTCATTGATTTTTGCCATTGAAAAACGTCCAGAAATGATTGAAGCTACTGACTGAATGAAAGGAGCTGGCATCTCACTCTCTTTGAATCTTCTTTATCATGCTAAGAGGAGCAGGAAAAAGCAAAAAATTTCAGAATTGCACCTTGCAATGCGGAGAAATTACTGTTTGTGCATTTACAATATTCATTGATTTTTGCCATTGAAAAACATCCAGAAATGATTGAAGCTACTGACTGAATGAAAGGAGCTGGCATCTCACTCTCTTTGAATCTTCTTTATCATGCTAAGAGGAGCAGGAAAAAGCAAAAAATTTCAGAATTGCACCTTGCAATGCGGAGAAATTACTGTTTGTGCATTTACAATATTCATTGATTTTTGCCATTGAAAAACATCATGTTATTCATATACCAGAAATGTTTGAAGCTACTGACTGAATGAAAGGAGCTGGCATCTCACTCTCTTTGAATCTTCTTTATCATGCTAAGAGGAGCAGGAAAAAGCAAAAAATTTCAGAATTGCACCTTGCAATGTGGAGAAATTACTGTTTGTGCATTTACAATATTCATTGATTTTTACCATTGAAAAACGTCCAGAAATGATTGAAGCTACTGACTGAATGAAAGTAGCTGGCATCTCACTCTCTTTGAATCTTCTTTATCATGCTAAGAGGAGCAGGAAAAAGCAAAAAATTTCAGACTTGCACCTTGCAATGCGGAGAAATTACTGTTTGTGCATTTACAATATTCATTAATTTTTGCCATTGAAAAACATCATGTTATTCATATACCAGAAATGTTTGAAGCTACTGACTGAATGAAAGGAGCTGGCATCTCACTCTCTTTGAATCTTCTTTATCATGCTAAGAGGAGCAGAAAAAAGCAAAAAATTTCAGACTTGCACCTTGCAATGCGGAGAAATTACTGTTTGTGCATTTACAATATTCATTGATTTTTGCCATTGAAAAACATCATGTTATTCATATACCAGAAATGTTTGAAGCTACTGACTGAATGAAAGGAGCTGGCATCTCACTCTCTTTGAATCTTCTTTATCATGCTAAGAGGAGCAGGAAAAAGCAAAAAATTTCAGAATTGCACCTTGCAATGCGGAGAAATTACTGTTTTGCATTTACAATATTCATTGATTTTTGCCATTGAAAAACGTCCAGAAATGATTGAAGGTACTGACTGAATGAAAGGAGCTGGCATCTCACTCTCTTTGAATCTTCTTTATCATGCTAAGAGGAGCAGGAAAAAGCAAAAAATTTCAGAATTGCAACTTGCAATGCGGAGAAATTACTGTTTGTGCATTTACAATATTCATTGATTTTTGCCATTGAAAAACGTCCAGAAATGATTGAAGCTACTGACTGAATGAAAGGAGCTGGCATCTCACTCTCTTTGAATCTTCTTTATCATGCTAAGTGGAGCAGGAAAAAGCAAAAAATTTCAGAATTGCACCTTGCAATGCGGAGAAATTACAGTTTGTGCATTTACAATATTCATTGATTTTTGCCATTGAAAAACGTCCAGAAATGATTGAAGCTACTGACTGAATGAAAGGAGCTGGCATCTCACTCTCTTTGAATCTTCTTTATCATGCTAAGAGGAGCAGGAAAAAGCAAAAAATTTCAGAATTGCACCTTGCAATGCGGAGAAATTACTGTTTGTGCATTTACAATATTCGTTGATTTTTGCCATTGAAAAACGTCCAGAAATGATTGAAGCTACTGACTGAATGAAAGGAGCTGGCATCTCACTCTCTTTGAATCTTCTTTATCATGCTAACAGGAGCAGGAAAAAGCAAAAAATTTCAGAATTGCACCTTGCAATGCGGAGAAATTACAGTTTGTGCATTTACAATATTCATTGATTTTTGCCATTGAAAAACGTCCAGAAATGATTGAAGCTACTGACTGAATGAAAGGAGCTGGCATCTCACTCTCTTTGAATCTTCTTTATCATGCTAAGAGGAGCAGGAAAAAGCAAAAAATTTCAGAATTGCACCTTGCAATGCGGAGAATTTACTGTTTGTGCATTTACAATATTCATTGATTTTTGCCATTGAAAAACATGTTATTCATATACCAGAAATGTTTGAAGCTCCTGACTGAATGAAAGGAGCTGGCATCTCACTCTCTTTGAATCTTCTTTATCATGCTAAGAGGAGCAGGAAAAAGCAAAAAATTTCAGAATTGCACCTTGCAATGCGGAGAAATTACTGTTTGTGCATTTACAATATTCATTGATTTTTGCCATTGAAAAACGTCCAGAAATGATTGAAGCTACTGACTGAATGAAAGGAGCTGGCATCTCACTCTCTTTGAATCTTCTTTATCATGCTAAGAGGAGCAGGAAAAAGCAAAAAATTTCAGAATTGCAC
The DNA here is from genome assembly GCF_046119375.1 of Phyllobates terribilis. Classification (NCBI taxonomy): domain Eukaryota; kingdom Metazoa; phylum Chordata; class Amphibia; order Anura; family Dendrobatidae; genus Phyllobates; species Phyllobates terribilis. The sequence continues at coordinate 14,744 of NW_027365760.1, read as the reverse complement.
CTTGCAATGCGGAGAAATTACTGTTTGTGCATTTACAATATTCATTGATTTTTGCCATTGAAAAATGTCCAGAAATGATTGAAGCTACTGACTGAATGAAAGGAGCTGGCATCTCACTCTCTTTGAATCTTCTTTATCATGCTAAGAGGAGCAGGAAAAAGCAAAAAATTTCAGAATTGCGCCTTGCAATGCGGAGAAATTACTGTTTGTGCATTTACAAAATTCATTGATTTTTGCCATTGAAAAACATCATGTTATTCATATACCAGAAATGATTGAAGCTACTGACTGAATGAAAGGAGCTGGCATCTCACTCTCTTTGAATCTTCTTTATCATGCTAAGAGGAGCAGGAAAAAGCAAAAAATTTCAGAATTGCACCTTGCAATGCGGAGAAATTACTGTTTGTGCATTTACAATATTCATTGATTTTTGCCATTGAAAAACATCCAGAAATGATTGAAGCTACTGACTGAATGAAAGGAGCTGGCATCTCACTCTCTTTGAATCTTCTTTATCATGCTAAGAGGAGCAGGAAAAAGCAAAAAATTTCAGAATTGCACCTTGCAATGCGGAGAAATTACTGTTTGTGCATTTACAATATTCATTGATTTTTGCCATTGAAAAACATCATTTTATTCATATACCAGAAATGTTTGAAGCTACTGACTGAATGAAAGGAGCTGGCATCTCACTCTCTTTGAATCTTCTTTATCATGCTAAGAGGAGCAGGAAAAAGCAAAAAATTTCAGAATTGCACCTTGCAATGTGGAGAAATTACTGTTTGTGCATTTACAATATTCATTGATTTTTACCATTAAAAAACGTCCAGAAATGATTGAAGCTACTGACTGAATGAAAGTAGCTGGCATCTCACTCTCTTTGAATCTTCTTTATCATGCTAAGAGGAGCAGGAAAAAGCAAAAAATTTCAGACTTGCACCTTGCAATGCGGAGAAATTACTGTTTGTGCATTTACAATATTCATTAATTTTTGCCATTGAAAAACATCATGTTATTCATATACCAGAAATGTTTGAAGCTACTGACTGAATGAAAGGAGCTGGCATCTCACTCTCTTTGAATCTTCTTTATCATGCTAAGAGGAGCAGAAAAAAGCAAAAAATTTCAGACTTGCACCTTGCAATGCGGAGAAATTACTGTTTGTGCATTTACAATATTCATTGATTTTTGCCATTGAAAAACATCATGTTATTCATATACCAGAAATGTTTGAAGCTACTGACTGAATGAAAGGAGCTGGCATCTCACTCTCTTTGAATCTTCTTTATCATGCTAAGAGGAGCAGGAAAAAGCAAAAAATTTCAGAATTGCACCTTGCAATGCGGAGAAATTACTGTTTGTGCATTTACAATATTCATTGATTTTTGCCATTGAAAAACGTCCAGAAATGATTGAAGGTACTGACTGAATGAAAGGAGCTGGCATCTCACTCTCTTTGAATCTTCTTTATCATGCTAAGAGGAGCAGGAAAAAGCAAAAAATTTCAGAATTGCACCTTGCAATGCGGAGAAATTACTGTTTGTGCATTTACAATATTCATTGATTTTTGCCATTGAAAAACGTCCAGAAATGATTGAAGCTACTGACTGAATGAAAGGAGCTGGCATCTCACTCTCTTTGAATCTTCTTTATCATGCTAAGTGGAGCAGGAAAAAGCAAAAAATTTCAGAATTGCACCTTGCAATGCGGAGAAATTACAGTTTGTGCATTTACAATATTCATTGATTTTTGCCATTGAAAAACGTCCAGAAATGATTGAAGCTACTGACTGAATGAAAGGAGCTGGCATCTCACTCTCTTTGAATCTTCTTTATCATGCTAAGAGGAGCAGGAAAAAGCAAAAAATTTCAGAATTGCACCTTGCAATGCGGAGAAATTACTGTTTGTGCATTTACAATATTCGTTGATTTTTGCCATTGAAAAACGTCCAGAAATGATTGAAGCTACTGAATGAATGAAAGGAGCTGGCATCTCACTCTCTTTGAATCTTCTTTATCATGCTAAGAGGAGCAGGAAAAAGCAAAAAATTTCAGAATTGCACCTTGCAATGCGGAGAAATTACAGTTTGTGCATTTACAATATTCATTGATTTTTGCCATTGAAAAACGTCCAGAAATGATTGAAGCTACTGACTGAATGAAAGGAGCTGGCATCTCACTCTCTTTGAATCTTCTTTATCATGCTAAGAGGAGCAGGAAAAAGCAAAAAATTTCAGAATTGCACCTTGCAATGCGGAGAATTTACTGTTTGTGCATTTAAAATATTCATTGATTTTTGCCATTGAAAAACATGTTATTCATATACCAGAAATGTTTGAAGCTCCTGACTGAATGAAAGGAGCTGGCACCTCACTCTCTTTGAATCTTCTTTATCATGCTAAGAGGAGCAGGAAAAAGCAAAAAATTTCAGAATTGCACCTTGCAATGCGGAGAAATTACTGTTTGTGCATTTACAATATTCATTGATTTTTGCCATTGAAAAACGTCCAGAAATGATTGAAGCTACTGACTGAATGAAAGGAGCTGGCATCTCACTCTCTTTGAATCTTCTTTATCATGCTAAGAGGAGCAGGAAAAAGCAAAAAATTTCAGAATTGCACCTTGCAATGCGGAGAAATTACTGTTTGTGCATTTACAATATTCATTGATTTTTGCCATTGAAAAATGTCCAGAAATGATTGAAGCTACTGACTGAATGAAAGGAGCTGGCATCTCACTCTCTTTGAATCTTCTTTATCATGCTAAGAGGAGCAGGAAAAAGCAAAAAATTTCAGAATTGCGCCTTGCAATGCGGAGAAATTACTGTTTGTGCATTTACAAAATTCATTGATTTTTGCCATTGAAAAACATCATGTTATTCATATACCAGAAATGATTGAAGCTACTGACTGAAGGAAAGGAGCTGGCATCTCACTCTCTTTGAATCTTCTTTATCATGCTAAGAGGAGCAGGAAAAAGCAAAAAATTTCAGAATTGCACCTTGCAATGCGGAGAATTTACTGTTTGTGCATTTACAATATTCATTGATTTTTGCCATTGAAAAACGTCCAGAAATTATTGAAGCTACTGACTGAATGAAAGGAGCTGGCATCTCACTCTCTTTGAATCTTCTTTATCATGCTAAGAGGAGCAGGAAAAAGCAAAAAATTTCAGAATTGCACCTTGCAATGCGGAGAAATTACAGTTTGTGCATTTACAATATTCATTGATTTTTGCCATTGAAAAACGTCCAGAAATGATTGAAGCTACTGACTGAATGAAAGGAGCTGGCATCTCACTCTCTTTGAATCTTCTTTATCATGCTAAGAGGAGCAGGAAAAAGCAAAAAATTTCAGAATTGCACCTTGCAATGCGGAGAAATTACTGTTTGTGCATTTACAATATTCGTTGATTTTTGCCATTGAAAAACGTCCAGAAATGATTGAAGCTACTGACTGAATGAAAGGAGCTGGCATCTCACTCTCTTTGAATCTTCTTTATCATGCTAAGAGGAGCAGAAAAAAGCAAAAAATTTCAGAATTGCACCTTGCAATGCGGAGAAATTACTGTTTGTGCATTTACAATATTCATTGATTTTTGCCATTGAAAAACATCATGTTATTCATATACCAGAAATGTTTGAAGCTACTGACTGAATGAAAGGAGCTGGCATCTCACTCTCTTTGAATCTTCTTTATCATGCTAAGAGGAGCAGGAAAAAGCAAAAAATTTCAGAATTGCACCTTGCAATGCGGAGAAATTACTGTTTGTGCATTTACAATATTCATTGATTTTTGCCATTGAAAAACATAATGTTATTCATATACCAGAAATGTTTGAAGCTACTGACTGAATGAAAGGAGCTGGCATCTCAATCTCTTTGAATCTTCTTTATCATGCTAAGAGGAGCATGAAAAAGCAAAAAATTTCAGAATTGCACCTTGCAATGTCGAGGAATTACTGTTTGTGCATTTACAATATTCATTGATTTTTACCATTGAAAAACGTCCAGAAATGATTGAAGCTACTGACTGAATGAAAGTAGCTGGCATCTCACTCTCTTTGAATCTTCTTTATCATGCTAAGAGGAGCAGGAAAAAGCAAAAAATTTCAGACTTGCACCTTGCAATGCGGAGAAATTACTGTTTGTGCATTTACAATATTCATTGATTTTTGCCATTGAAAAACATCATGTTATTCATATACCAGAAATGTTTGAAGCTACTGACTGAATGAAAGGAGCTGGCATCTCACTCTCTTTGAATCTTCTTTATCATGCTAAGAGGAGCAGAAAAAAGCAAAAAATTTCAGACTTGCACCTTGCAATGCGGAGAAATTACTGTTTGTGCATTTACAATATTCATTGATTTTTGCCATTGAAAAACATCATGTTATTCATATACCAGAAATGTTTGAAGCTACTGACTGAATGAAAGGAGCTGGAATCTCACTCTCTTTGAATCTTCTTTATCATGCTAAGAGGAGCAGGAAAAAGCAAAAAATTTCAGAATTGCACCTTGCAATGCGGAGAAATTACTGTTTGTGCATTTACAATATTCATTGATTTTTGCCATTGAAAAACGTCCAGAAATGATTGAAGGTACTGACTGAATGAAAGGAGCTGGCATCTCACTCTCTTTGAATCTTCTTTATCATGCTAAGAGGAGCAGGAAAAAGCAAAAAATTTCAGAATTGCAACTTGCAATGCGGAGAAATTACTGTTTGTGCATTTACAATATTCATTGATTTTTGCCATTGAAAAACGTCCAGAAATGATTGAAGCTACTGACTGAATGAAAGGAGCTGGCATCTCACTCTCTTTGAATCTTCTTTATCATGCTAAGTGGAGCAGGAAAAAGCAAAAAATTTCAGAATTGCACCTTGCAATGCGGAGAAATTACAGTTTGTGCATTTACAATATTCATTGATTTTTGCCATTGAAAAACGTCCAGAAATGATTGAAGCTACTGACTGAATGAAAGGAGCTGGCATCTCACTCTCTTTGAATCTTCTTTATCATGCTAAGAGGAGCAGGAAAAAGCAAAAAATTTCAGAATTGCACCTTGCAATGCGGAGAAATTACTGTTTGTGCATTTACAATATTCGTTGATTTTTGCCATTGAAAAACGTCCAGAAATGATTGAAGCTACTGACTGAATGAAAGGAGCTGGCATCTCACTCTCTTTGAATCTTCTTTATCATGCTAAGAGGAGCAGGAAAAAGCAAAAAATTTCAGAATTGCACCTTGCAATGCGGAGAAATTACAGTTTGTGCATTTACAATATTCATTGATTTTTGCCATTGAAAAACATCCAGAAATGATTGAAGCTACTGACTGAATGAAAGGAGCTGGCATCTCACTCTCTTTGAATCTTCTTTATCATGCTAAGAGGAGCAGGAAAAAGCAAAAAATTTCAGAATTGCACCTTGCAATGCGGAGAATTTACTGTTTGTGCATTTACAATATTCATTGATTTTTGCCATTGAAAAACATGTTATTCATATACCAGAAATGTTTGAAGCTCCTGACTGAATGAAAGGAGCTGGCACCTCACTCTCTTTGAATCTTCTTTATCATGCTAAGAGGAGCAGGAAAAAGCAAAAAATTTCAGAATTGCACCTTGCAATGCGGAGAAATTACTGTTTGTGCATTTACAATATTCATTGATTTTTGCCATTGAAAAACGTCCAGAAATGATTGAAGCTACTGACTGAATGAAAGGAGCTGGCATCTCACTCTCTTTGAATCTTCTTTATCATGCTAAGAGGAGCAGGAAAAAGCAAAAAATTTCAGAATTGCACCTTGCAATGCGGAGAAATTACTGTTTGTGCATTTACAATATTCATTGATTTTTGCCATTGAAAAATGTCCAGAAATGATTGAAGCTACTGACTGAATGAAAGGAGCTGGCATCTCACTCTCTTTGAATCTTCTTTATCATGCTAAGAGGAGCAGGAAAAAGCAAAAAATTTCAGAATTGCGCCTTGCAATGCGAAGAAATTACTGTTTGTGCATTTACAAAATTCATTGATTTTTGCCATTGAAAAACATCATGTTATTCATATACCAGAAATGATTGAAGCTACTGACTGAAGGAAAGGAGCTGGCATCTCACTCTCTTTGAATCTTCTTTATCATGCTAAGAGGAGCAGGAAAAAGCAAAAAATTTCAGAATTGCACCTTGCAATGCGGAGAATTTACTGTTTGTGCATTTACAATATTCATTGATTTTTGCCATTGAAAAACGTCCAGAAATTATTGAAGCTACTGACTGAATGAAAGGAGCTGGCATCTCACTCTCTTTGAATCTTCTTTATCATGCTAAGAGGAGCAGGAAAAAGCAAAAAATTTCAGAATTGCACCTTTCAATGCGGAGAAATTACAGTTTGTGCATTTACAATATTCATTGATTTTTGCCATTGAAAAACGTCCAGAAATGATTGAAGCTACTGACTGAATGAAAGGAGCTGGCATCTCACTCTCTTTGAATCTTCTTTATCATGCTAAGAGGAGCAGGAAAAAGCAAAAAATTTCAGAATTGCACCTTGCAATGCGGAGAAATTACTGTTTGTGCATTTACAATATTCGTTGATTTTTGCCATTGAAAAACGTCCAGAAATGATTGAAGCTACTGACTGAATGAAAGGAGCTGGCATCTCACTCTCTTTGAATCTTCTTTATCATGCTAAGAGGAGCAGGAAAAAGCAAAAAATTTCAGAATTGCACCTTGCAATGCGGAGAAATTACTGTTTGTGCATTTTCAATATTCATTGATTTTTGCCATTGAAAAACATCATGTTATTCATATACCAGAAATGTTTGAAGCTACTGACTGAATGAAAGGAGCTGGCATCTCACTCTCTTTGAATCTTCTTTATCATGCTAAGAGGAGCAGGAAAAAGCAAAAAATTTCAGAATTGCACCTTGCAATGCGGAGAAATTACTGTTTGTGCATTTACAATATTCATTGATTTTTGCCATTGAAAAACATAATGTTATTCATATACCAGAAATGTTTGAAGATACTGACTGAATGAAAGGAGCTGGCATCTCAATCTCTTTGAATCTTCTTTATCATGCTAAGAGGAGCATGAAAAAGCAAAAAATTTCAGAATTGCACCTTGCAATGTGGAGAAATTACTGTTTGTGCATTTACAATATTCATTGATTTTTACCATTGAAAAACGTCCAGAAATGATTGAAGCTACTGACTGAATGAAAGTAGCTGGCATCTCACTCTCTTTGAATCTTCTTTATCATGCTAAGAGGAGCAGGAAAAAGCAAAAAATTTCAGACTTGCACCTTGCAATGCGGAGAAATTACTGTTTGTGCATTTACAATATTCATTGATTTTTGCCATTGAAAAACATCATGTTATTCATATACCAGAAATGTTTGAAGCTACTGACTGAATGAAAGGAGCTGGCATCTCACTCTCTTTGAATCTTCTTTATCATGCTAAGAGGAACAGAAAAAAGCAAAAAATTTCAGACTTGCACCTTGCAATGCGGAGAAATTACTGTTTGTGCATTTACAATATTCATTGATTTTTGCCATTGAAAAACATCATGTTATTCATATACCAGAAATGTTTGAAGCTACTGACTGAATGAAAGGAGCTGGCATCTCACTCTCTTTGAATCTTCTTTATCATGCTAAGAGGAGCAGGAAAAAGCAAAAAATTTCAGAATTGCACCTTGCAATGCGGAGAAATTACTGTTTGTGCATTTACAATATTCATTGATTTTTGCCATTGAAAAACGTCCAGAAATGATTGAAGGTACTGACTGAATGAAAGGAGCTGGCATCTCACTCTCTTTGAATCTTCTTTATCATGCTAAGAGGAGCAGGAAAAAGCAAAAAATTTCAGAATTGCAACTTGCAATGCGGAGAAATTACTGTTTGTGCATTTACAATATTCATTGATTTTTGCCATTGAAAAACGTCCAGAAATGATTGAAGCTACTGACTGAATGAAAGGAGCTGGCATCTCACTCTCTTTGAATCTTCTTTATCATGCTAAGTGGAGCAGGAAAAAGCAAAAAATTTCAGAATTGCACCTTGCAATGCGGAGAAATTACAGTTTGTGCATTTACAATATTCATTGATTTTTGCCATTGAAAAACGTTGAGAAATGATTGAAGCTACTGACTGAATGAAAGGAGCTGGCATCTCACTCTCTTTGAATCTTCTTTATCATGCTAAGAGGAGCAGGAAAAAGCAAAAAATTTCAGAATTGCACCTTGCAATGCGGAGAAATTACTGTTTGTGCATTTACAATATTCGTTGATTTTTGCCATTGAAAAACGTCCAGAAATGATTGAAGCTACTGACTGAATGAAAGGAGCTGGCATCTCACTCTCTTTGAATCTTCTTTATCATGCTAAGAGGAGCAGGAAAAAGCAAAAAATTTCAGAATTGCACCTTGCAATGCGGAGAAATTACAGTTTGTGCATTTACAATATTCATTGATTTTTGCCATTGAAAAACGTCCAGAAATGATTGAAGCTACTGACTGAATGAAAGGAGCTGGCATCTCACTCTCTTTGAATCTTCTTTATCATGCTAAGAGGAGCAGGAAAAAGCAAAAAATTTCAGAATTGCACCTTGCAATGCGGAGAATTTACTGTTTGTGCATTTACAATATTCATTGATTTTTGCCATTGAAAAACATGTTATTCATATACCAGAAATGTTTGAAGCTCCTGACTGAATGAAAGGAGCTGGCACCTCACTCTCTTTGAATCTTCTTTATCATGCTAAGAGGAGCAGGAAAAAGCAAAAAATTTCAGAATTGCACCTTGCAATGCGGAGAAATTACTGTTTGTGCATTTACAATATTCATTGATTTTTGCCATTGAAAAACGTCCAGAAATGATTGAAGCTACTGACTGAATGAAAGGAGCTGGCATCTCACTCTCTTTGAATCTTCTTTATCATGCTAAGAGGAGCAGGAAAAAGCAAAAAATTTCAGAATTGCACCTTGCAATGCGGAGAAATTACTGTTTGTGCATTTACAATATTCATTGATTTTTGCCATTGAAAAATGTCCAGAAATGATTGAAGCTACTGACTGAATGAAAGGAGCTGGCATCTCACTCTCTTTGAATCTTCTTTATCATGCTAAGAGGAGCAGGAAAAAGCAAAAAATTTCAGAATTGCGCCTTGCAATGCGGAGAAATTACTGTTTGTGCATTTACAAAATTCATTGATTTTTGCCATTGAAAAACATCATGTTATTCATATACCAGAAATGATTGAAGCTACTGACTGAAGGAAAGGAGCTGGCATCTCACTCTCTTTGAATCTTCTTTATCATGCTAAGAGGAGCAGGAAAAAGCAAAAAATTTCAGAATTGCAACTTGCAATGCGGAGAATTTACTGTTTGTGCATTTACAATATTCATTGATTTTTGCCATTGAAAAACGTCCAGAAATAATTGAAGCTACTGACTGAATGAAAGGAGCTGGCATCTCACTCTCTTTGAATCTTCTTTATCATGCTAAGAGGAGCAGGAAAAAGCAAAAAATTTCAGAATTGCACCTTGCAATGCGGAGAAATTACAGTTTGTGCATTTACAATATTCATTGATTTTTGCCATTGAAAAACGTCCAGAAATGATTGAAGCTACTGACTGAATGAAAGGAGCTGGCATCTCACTCTCTTTGAATCTTCTTTATCATGCTAAGAGGAGCAGGAAAAAGCAAGAAATTTCAGAATTGCACCTTGCAATGCGGAGAAATTACTGTTTGTGCATTTACAATATTCGTTGATTTTTGCCATTGAAAAACGTCCAGAAATGATTGAAGCTACTGACTGAATGAAAGGAGCTGGCATCTCACTCTCTTTGAATCTTCTTTATCATGCTAAGAGGAGCAGGAAAAAGCAAAAAATTTCAGAATTGCACCTTGTAATGCGGAGAAATTACAGTTTGTGCATTTACAATATTCATTGATTTTTGCCATTGAAAAACGTCCAGAAATGATTGAAGCTACTGACTGAATGAAAGGAGCTGGCATCTCACTCTCTTTGAATCTTCTTTATCATGCTAAGAGGAGCAGGAAAAAGCAAAAAATTTCAGAATTGCACCTTGCAATGCGGAGAAATTACTGTTTGTGCATTTACAATATTCATTGATTTTTGCCATTGAAAAACATGTTATTCATATACCAGAAATGTTTGAAGCTCCTGACTGAATGAAAGGAGCTGGCACCTCACTCTCTTTGAATCTTCTTTATCATGCTAAGAGGAGCAGGAAAAAGCAAAAAATTTCAGAATTGCACCTTGCAATGCGGAGAAATTACTGTTTGTGCATTTACAATATTCATTGATTTTTGCCATTGAAAAACGTCCAGAAATGATTGTAGCTACTGACTGAATGAAAGGAGCTGGCATCTCACTCTCTTTGAATCTTCTTTATCATGCTAAGAGGAGCAGGAAAAAGCAAAAAATTTCAGAATTGCACCTTGCAATGCGGAGAAATTACTGTTTGTGCATTTACAATATTCATTGATTTTTGCCACTGAAAAATGTCCAGAAATGATTGAAGCTACTGACTGAATGAAAGGAGCTGGCATCTCACTCTCTTTGAATCTTCTTTATCATGCTAAGAGGAGCAGGAAAAAGCAAAAAATTTCAGAATTGCGCCTTGCAATGCGGAGAAATTACTGTTTGTGCATTTACAAAATTCATTGATTTTTGCCATTGAAAAACATCATGTTATTCATATACCAGAAATGATTGAAGCTACTGACTGAAGGAAAGGAGCTGGCATCTCACTCTCTTTGAATCTTCTTTATCATGCTAAGAGGAGCAGGAAAAAGCAAAAAATTTCAGAATTGCACCTTGCAATGCGGAGAAATTACTGTTTGTGCATTTACAATATTCATTGATTTTTGCGATTGAAAAACATCATGTTATTCATATACCAGAAATGATTGAAGCTACTGACTGAATGAAAGGAGCTGGCATCTCACTCTCTTTGAATCTTCTTTATCATGCTAAGAGGAGCAGGAAAAAGCAAAAAATTTCAGAATTGCACCTTGCAATGCGGAGAAATTACAGTTTGTGCATTTACAATATTCATTGATTTTTGCCATTGAAAAACGTCCAGAAATGATTGAAGCTACTGACTGAATGAAAGGAGCTGGCATCTCACTCTCTTTGAATCTTCTTTATCATGCTAAGAGGAGCAGGAAAAAGCAAAAAATTTCAGAATTGCACCTTGCAATGCGGAGAAATTACTGTTTGTGCATTTACAATATTCATTGATTTTTGCCATTGAAAAACGTCCAGAAATGATTGAAGGTACTGACTGAATGAAAGGAGCTGGCATCTCACTCTCTTTGAATCTTCTTTATCATGCTAAGAGGAGCAGGAAAAAGCAAAAAATTTCAGAATTGCACCTTGCAATGCGGAGAAATTACTGTTTGTGCATTTACAATATTCATTGATTTTTGCCATTGAAAAACGTCCAGAAATGATTGAAGCTACTGACTGAATGAAAGGAGCTGGCATCTCACTCTCTTTGAATCTTCTTTATCATGCTAAGAGGAGCAGGAAAAAGCAAAAAATTTCAGAATTGCACCTTGCAATGCGGAGAAATTACTGTTTGTGCATTTACAATATTCATTGATTTTTGCCATTGAAAAATGTCCAGAAATGATTGAAGCTACTGACTGAATGAAAGGAGCTGGCATCTCACTCTCTTTGAATCTTCTTTATCATGCTAAGAGGAGCAGGAAAAAGCAAAAAATTTCAGAATTGCGCCTTGCAATGCGGAGAAATTACTGTTTGTGCATTTACAAAATTCATTGATTTTTGCCATTGAAAAACATCATGTTATTCATATACCAGAAATGATTGAAGCTACTGACTGAAGGAAAGGATCTGGCATCTCACTCTCTTTGAATCTTCTTTATCATGCTTAGAGGAGCAGGAAAAAGCAAAAAATTTCAGAATTGCACCTTGCAATGCGGAGAAATTACTGTTTGTGCATTTACAATATTCATTGATTTTTGCCATTGAAAAACGTCCAGAAATGATTGAAGCTACTGACTGAATGAAAGGAGCTGGCATCTCACTCTCTTTGAATCTTCTTTATCATGCTAAGAGGAGCAGGAAAAAGCAAAAAATTTCAGAATTGCACCTTGCAATGCGGAGAAATTACTGTTTGTGCATTTACAATATTCATTGATTTTTGCTATTGAAAAACATCATGTTATTCATATACCAGAAATGATTGAAGCTACTGACTGAATGAAAGGAGCTGGCATCTCACTCTCTTTGAATCTTCTTTATCATGCTAAGAGGAGCAGGAAAAAGCAAAAAATTTCAGAATTGCACCTTGCAATGCGGAGAAATTACAGTTTGTGCATTTACAATATTCATTGATTTTTGCCATTGAAAAACGTCCAGAAATGATTGAAGCTACTGACTGAATGAAAGGAGCTGGCATCTCACTCTCTTTGAATCTTCTTTATCATGCTAAGAGGAGCAGGAAAAAGCAAAAAATTTCAGAATTGCACCTTGCAATGCGGAGAAATTACTGTTTGTGCATTTACAATATTCATTGATTTTTGCCATTGAAAAACGTCCAGAAATGATTGAAGGTACTGACTGAATGAAAGGAGCTGGCATCTCACTCTCTTTGAATCTTCTTTATCATGCTAAGAGGAGCAGGAAAAAGCAAAAAATTTCAGAATGCACCTTGCAATGCGGAGAAATTACTGTTTGTGCATTTACAATATTCATTGATTTTTGCCATTGAAAAACGTCCAGAAATGATTGAAGCTACTGACTGAATGAAAGGAGCTGGCATCTCACTCTCTTTGAATCTTCTTTATCATGCTAAGAGGAGCAGGAAAAAGCAAAAAATTTCAGAATTGCACCTTGCAATGCGGAGAAATTACTGTTTGTGCATTTACAATATTCATTGATTTTTGCCATTGAAAAATGTCCAGAAATGATTGAAGCTACTGACTGAATGAAAGGAGCTGGCATCTCACTCTCTTTGAATCTTCTTTATCATGCTAAGAGGAGCAGGAAAAAGCAAAAAATTTCAGAATTGCGCCTTGCAATGCGGAGAAATTACTGTTTGTGCATTTACAAAATTCATTGATTTTTGCCATTGAAAAACATCATGTTATTCATATACCAGAAATGATTGAAGCTACTGACTGAAGGAAAGGATCTGGCATCTCACTCTCTTTGAATCTTCTTTATCATGCTTAGAGGAGCAGGAAAAAGCAAAAAATTTCAGAATTGCACCTTGCAATGCGGAGAAATTACTGTTTGTGCATTTACAATATTCATTGATTTTTGCCATTGAAAAACGTCCAGAAATGATTGAAGCTACTGACTGAATGAAAGGAGCTGGCATCTCACTCTCTTTGAATCTTCTTTATCATGCTAAGAGGAGCAGGAAAAAGCAAAAAATTTCAGAATTGCACCTTGCAATGCGGAGAAATTACTGTTTGTGCATTTACAATATTCAGTGATTTTTGCGATTGAAAAACATCATGTTATTCATATACCAGAAATGATTGAAGCTACTGACTGAATGAAAGGAGCTGGCATCTCACTCTCTTTGAATCTTCTTTATCATGCTAAGAGGAGCAGGAAAAAGTAAAAAATTTCAGAATTGCACCTTGCAATGCGGAGAAATTACTGTTTGTGCATTTACAATATTCAATGATTTTTGCCATTGAAAAACGTCCAGAAATGATTGAAGCTACTGACTGAATGAAATGAGCTGGCATCTCACTCTCTTTGAATCTTGTTTATCATGCTAAGAGGAGCAGGAAAAAGCAAAAAATTTCAGAATTGCACCTTGCAATGCGGAGAAATTACTGTTTGTGCATTTACAATATTCATTGATTTTTGCCATTGAAAAACGTCCAGAAATGATTGAAGCTACTGACTGAATGAAAGGAGCTGGCATCTCACTCTCTTTGAATCTTCTTTATCATGCTAAGAGGAGCAGGAAAAAGCAAAAAATTTCAGAATTGCACCTTGCAATGCGGAGAAATTACTGTTTGTGCATTTACAATATTCATTGATTTTTGCCATTGAAAAACATCATGTTATTCATATACCAGAAATGATTGAAGCTACTGACTGAATGAAAGGAGCTGGCATCTCACTCTCTTTGAATCTTCTTTATCATGCTAAGAGGAGCAGGAAAAAGTAAAAAATTTCAGAATTGCACCTTGCAATGCGGAGAAATTACTGTTTGTGCATTTATAATATTCAATGATTTTTGCCATTGAAAAACGTCCAGAAATGATTGAAGCTACTGACTGAACGAAAGGAGCTGGCATCACACTCTCTTTGAATCTTCTTTATCATGCTAAGAGGAGCAGGAAAAAGCAAAAAATTTCAGAATTGCACCTTGCAATGCGGAGAAATTACTGTTTGTGCATTTACAATATTCATTGATTTTTGCCATTGAAAAACATCATGTTATTCATGTACCAGAAATGTTTGAAGCTACTGACTGAATGAAAGGAGCTGGCATCTCACTCTCTTTGAATCTTCTTTATCATGCTAAGAGGAGCAGGAAAAAGCAAAAAATTTCAGAATTGCACATTGCAATGCGGAGAAATTACTGTTTGTGCATTTACAATATTCATTGATTTTTGCCATTGAAAAACGTCCAGAAATGATTGAAGCTACTGACTGAATGAAAGGAGCTGGCATCTCACTCTCTTTGAATCTTCTTTATCATGCTAAGAGGAGCAGGA